>NC_135817.1:54926589-55226589 GCF_964213995.1 Mustelus asterias
TTATCAGTAAATACTGATGAGAAATATTCATTTAGGACCTCACCCATCTCTTGTGGATCCGCACATAGATTACCTTGTTGATCCTTAAGAGGCCCTACTCTCTCCCTAGTTCTCTTTTGGCCTTTCTGTATTTGTAGAAGCTCTTTGTATTCTCCTTTGCCTTATCTGCCAAAACAATCTCGTGTCCCTTTTTTGCTCTCCTGATTTCCCTCTTAACTCTCCTCCTATACCCCCTATACTCTTCAAGGGATTCACTTAATTCCAGCTGCCTATGCATGTCATGTGCCTCTTTCTTCATCTTGACCAGGGCCTCAATATCCTGAGTCATCCAGGGTTCCCTACTTCTGCTAGCCTTGCCCTTCACTCAAAGAGGAATGTGCTTACCCTGAACACTGTTAACACACTTTTTAAAGTCTCCCACTTACCAGACGTCCCTTTGCCTTCCCACAGACTCCCCCAATGAACTTTTGAAAGTTCCTGCCTGATACCATCAAAATTGGCCTTGCCCCGATTTAGAATTTTAACTTTTGGGCCAGACCTATCATTCTCCATAGCTATCTTAAAACTAATAGAATTATGGTTACTGGTCCCAACGTGATCCCTCATTACCACTTCTGTCACCTGCTCTTCCTTATTTCCCAAGAGGAGGTCAAGTTTTGCCCCCTCTCTAGTCGGACCATCCACATACTGAATGAGAAATTCCTCCTGAATACACTCAACAAGTTTCTCTCCATCCAACCCAATGTTGGGAAAGTTAAAATCCCCCACTATTACCACCATATTTTTCTTGGAGCTATCTGTAATCTCCTTACATATTTGCTCCTCAATTTCCCGCCGACTATTTGGGGGCCTATAGTACCACCCTATCAAAGTGATTTCTCCCTTCTTATTTCTCAGTTCTACCCATATAGACTCAGTGGCCGAATCCTCGGACATATCTCCTCTCAGTACTGCCGTGATGTTTTCCCTAATCAAAAGTGCAACTCCCCCTCCTCTCTTACCTCCTGTTCTATCTTTTCTATAGCATCTGTATCCTGGAATATTGAGCTACCAATCCTGTTCCTCCCTTACCCATGCTTCAGTAATTGCTAAAATATCCCAGTCCCACCATACCCATCCATGCCTTGAGTTCATCTGCCTTGACCGTTAGGCTTCTTGCATTGAAATAAATGCAGTTTAATCTGGACTTCCCTTGCTCTCTATCTTGCTTTTGCCTGATCTGTCTGGTACTAGGATTACTGACACTGCCTTTACAACTTAATGTGCTCTCTTTAATTTCTGTGCTGTCCTCAACCTTCTCTTCTGTCTTCCTACTGCTTTGGGTCCCATCCCCCTGCCAAACTAGTTTAAACTCTCCCAAGTGGCTCTAGCAAATCTCCCCTCCAGGCTGTTAGTTCCCCCTCCAGTTCAAGTGTAACCCGTCCCTCTTCCCTTTGGTGAAGAAATAAAGAGTGGCATGTTCAGATTTTCAGTTGATACTAAGTGAACTGGCACAGGAAGTTGTGTAGATGGCAGCAGGAATTGACAACTAGACTAAGTGAATGGGCAGGTGGAGTTCAATGTGGGTCATCCGCTGTGTATCCAGGAAAGGCACATCATATACTATTAATTAGTGAAAGGTTGAGGACTCTGGAGGAATGATAGGATTTAGGTATCCATGTACAGAAATCATAAAACCTCAGTGCATAGGTACAAAAAGTGATTGAAATGGCTAAAGGAACATTGTCCTTTATCTCAAGGAAATTGGAAATCAAAGGAGAGGAGGTCATATTTCAGTTGCACAACGCCTTGGTCGGACTCCATCTGGAATATTGTATTCAATTGCAGCCACTGAACATCTGGAAGGATGTATTGGCCTTAAAAGAGGAACATCATCAGAATGATGCCAGGATTGAAAGTGTTAAATTGTGAGGTCAGACTGCACTACCAATGATTGCATTTTCTTCAATTTATGGCCAAATTTCGTGGTTGTAACGGCAACGAAACTATCAAAGTTTGCCATCATTACAACTGCAAACTTCTGGCATGTGAATATATGTAGTTAAGTGTGGAAATCTAGTTGTTGCTGTCAATGATTAACTACTCCTCCACAGGGTGCAGTGTTGAAATCTCCGCATATGAAAATCTTAACAAATCACTTGTCTGCATGTGAACATCCGCTTTTATGCCATTAGCATTGCTATGAAGACCCATGAAAAAGTTATGCCTTATTGAATGGAGTGTAACTGAGTTTTTGATGGTGTAATAAGTCAGAATTACTGTTGAGCAACCTCTTTGAGACTGAAAACTAATTTAATATCCATGGAATGTCACATTATTTTATTATAATAAATAACATTGGGTTTTAATGTAAGGACACTTGCATTCATTGTAATATTTGTTTATGATTTTTGAGTATTCCTGGAAAAGAGAGACATGTTGTCAAAAACGTTCATCTTGCAGTTCTTAGGACAGACACACGAATGCCAAATTTCAAAGGGAGCAATTGTTGACAAGTCAATTCTGCTTGGTGAGGCATTGCCATGGAGAATGCGCCAGAAAGCTATTGTTCCCCATGCACTTGTTTAATTTTAAAAAGGCCCAATGCCTGGACATATTCCTTTTGCCTGCATAGGACACGTCCCTGCATGTGAATGTATGTAGCTTCCAGCAAGGAGAAGCGAGCCACATTGCGAGCCCGTCTTACACAATCTTACATTAGATGTTCATGCAATTCTTTGCACACTTGAGATGGTTCAATTGTAGAATTGTCTCTAATATTAGACATTATGGGAGGGATTTTCTGGCTCCAGCGGGCGGAATCTTCAGTTCCCACCCCCTTCTCCCCTGCCCTGACAGCAGGTTCCTTGGTGGTGAGATGGGTGAATGGATTGCTGCTCATTACAAAATCTGGCCCAATAGGTTATAATGGTTTGGACACAATAGAAAACAAATAATGCTGTTGGTGGAAACGGATATGCCTGTGTGATTTGTGAGTGTAGAGTTTATGTGTGAACAAGGCCATGCCACCTTTGCTTCATGAATACATCCCCCAAAATCAGCAGACATCCATTGCCTTTCACAAATAATATACTACAGCATTATTGCACCCCTGAAAACTGTACAAATGAAAGCTAAATTGACAAACATACAAAATTCAAGAGTTTATATTTTGCAGTATCCATTCACTCAGCATGCCTCCGAAGCTTAAATTTAAAGACCAGTCATGTTTGGAATTTGAAGCAAGGGTTTATTTTAAAATTGGACTGTTGTAAACTATTGAATTGTTATTCAAAAGATCACAAGATAATAATGGCAAAAGCCATCTAATCCATTTTAATTCATTCATCCAGAGATGTCCTAAATTTAATCTGTACCAACGATGAATTGTTCCTTAAATCATGATTTTGGCATTTTTGCCTCGACTACTCAATTTTAAGTTTGTTCCTTACAATGATCACTCTCTATGTGAGAACTTCTTGATATCAATCCTAAATGTGATCCTTGCTAGTTGGAATCTATCCCCTTGTCCAAATTTGATTCAAAGTAGTTTTCTCCAATTATTTTTTCCATTTTCTTGTATACATTTTGGAGGAGCGAGCCCCTTTCAGGGCCGAGGTTTCAGAGGGTCGTATGACCCGTTAGGCAATTGGGCTGAAGCACATGAATCCTGGGACTAAGTGCGGGTTGTCCCAGGCAATCTGGAGACTGGAGTCGAAGTAATCGGTAGCATCTTTTTCACTCTCTGGATATAGTTATTCCTGTTAACGAATAGTTCTTTAGTTACTTTACTTGGAGGTTGCCACTCTTTCCAAGATATTACATTTGGCGATGAGGATCAATGGAGTGCTCTCCATTTGCCATGGAGAATGGCAGAGCAGGCCTCATGTACAGGACATTGGAAGCACGTCTATTCAACAGCCATTGTGTTATCGTAATGCCTCTATTCGGAAAGCTTGAGCCATTCAACCCCAATTCAGAGAATTAGGTTCAATACATTGAATGCCTGTGATACTTCTTCAATGCAAACAAAATGGGAGGGGGGTGGAGAAGCAGAGAGTCATTCTATTAACAGCCTGTGGTTCCCAAACCTAGAAGTTGACAAGGAGCTTGACATCTCCAGACGCCCTTGACACTAAAACCTTTGAAGAACTCACAGAAGTAGAAAAGGGACATTATCATCCGAAGCCCTCGGTGACAATGCAGAGCTGTAAGTTCAATTTGATGGCAAGAGTGCCTGGAGAGCCGATAGCAGCTTTTGTGGTGAATTTGAGGCAAACGGCTGACATTGTGAATTTGTATCTGCCCTTAATGAGATGTTGAGAGACCAGCTAGTGTGTGGAGTGAGTAGGACTGCTATACAGAAGCAGAAATAACCCTAAAGAAGGTGTTAGATATTGACCTTGCTATGGAAAGTGCAGAAAAAGGTGCGGTGGAACTTCAAAGTATGTAAACCAGTGTGGTCCACCAAGTTTGGAGGGAAACAACATGTGGGCGCAGACTAGAACAAAGAAATACAGTATCGGAGAGAGAGCAGAGGTATAGGAGATTCAGTCTACAAACCAAGAATTGTGAAGAATGCTATCGATGTGGGGGAGCCCAACGCCAGGAGCAGTGTAGGTTTAGGGAAGCCATTCTTTAGTTACTCCGCTTGATGGTCACCACTCATTCCAACATATTACACCTTGAGAAGCACATTCCTCAGATATCTTTCTTTCTAACTTGAACAGCTCAAACTTCTGCTGTTATTTCTCATTGCTCAGGCCATTGAAACTTTGGCTCCTCTTTGCTATGTCTGTAGGGTTTGAATGTTTTTCTTGTATCTTAGTGACTAGAACAAAATGCATTACGCAAGATGTAGTTTAACCAAAGCACTATACAGGTACACATTGTAGTTGTATAGTAAAACATTCTGTTGCCTTTGATGACTATTCTGCTAGATGATTGGACATGTCAAATGTCAAGTCTCCTAAGACTCATAGGTCTCTTTCAGCTTCATCCTTAACTCTTTCAACACCGTTCATGGGGAATTGGAATGCTACCTTTTTCCTCTCTATGTAAAGCATTCAACACTACGCTGCATTAAATTCCATCTGCTATTGCTCTGACCACTTACATACTTTATCCCACTTATTCTGCAATTTCAGAGCTGTCCGTTTGATTCCACTGCCTGTCCTTGTTTCATCTGAACATTTTTGACATTTTGCATTGAATTTCTGAATCCAAGTAATTTTTAGAAATTAGAAATAGTTGTGATCCCAACACTGAGGCACCCACTTCATCCTCCCTTCTTAAAATAGAGAGGCCAGGACTGAACACAATTGTCTGGATTTTCTGACCTTCTTGCAGCGTGTATTTCAGGGTAGGAGGCGGTGCTCCATTCACTGGTGGTGAGATCTTCTGATCCCACCGCTGCCAATGGGATTTCCACTGACTGCACCCCACACCACCAGGAAACCCATAGCGGAATATACCATCAGCAGGACCAGCAGATCCTGTCGCCGTGAACAGCTGGAAAATTCCAGTCAGTCATTCTATCTGCAGCCGAACCAATGTCTTCAACGTCATCTCTTTGTTTCAGTACCAATTTCCCAAGTTTAAAAAAACTGAAACTCCCATACTTTTCTGTAGTTTTATTAACTTGTCCACCAACTTTAACACATTGTGTGAGGTAACCCCAATGATCTTCATAAATGACAAGATAGAATGTGAATATTGGTAAAAATAGATACATGTTTCCAAAATTAATTATCTTGCACTTATCAGGATAAAAGCAAGAATGCCAAATTTCAAGTGATCCCAATTTACAGAAGGAAAGGGTGCTGATTAGTTGGCAGGTTGATTCTGATTGGTTGGAACATTGCCAGGGAGAAAGTTATGGAGGAACTACAGGCTCCCCAAGCTCCTGGTAATTCAAGAAAAGGTGTGAGGCTTGAACATATTCCTTTTGTTTGCAGAGAATGTGTTCCTGCTTACGAATGTATGACAAATTCCCAGGGAGTCTAGAGTTCGTGATGTGGAGATGCCGGCGTTGGACTGGAGCGGGCACAGTAAGAAGTCTCACAACACCAGGTTAAAGTCCAACAGGTTTATTTGGAATCACGAGCTTTCAGAGCGCCGCTCCTTCATCAGGTGAGACTCACCTGAGGAAGGAGCAGCGCTCCGAAAGCTCGTAATTCCAAATAAACCTGTTGGACTTTAACCTGGTGTTGTGAGACTTTCTACTGAGTCTAGAGATCCCCATTGTTTTCTCCCTGACAACACCTTGACCAATTAGAGTTGACTTGTCAACAAATCATGTGGGTGCAGTAGATGACACCCCATACCTGGGGCATGCCTGCCATGTGGGTGAAGCCCAAGCCCTGGCGTCTTGGCTTGCCTAGTCCCTGTCCAGGTTGATGTACATGTGGACCCTCGCAACTGTGACCTTATGCACTTGGGTGCGGATAACTGGGATATGCTGGACAGGTCACTATGCAGCCCTAAAATGAGCCTCGGGCATATAAGTTCCGAGTGGCAGTGACTTGCAAGGCCACAGGCAACCTGTGCATCACCCTGCACAGGTGGTCCACCATCACTTGGGTTAGACGCAGTCTTCTCCGGCACTAGACCCCTGATATCTGGAGGTAGGAAGATCTATGGCGGAAGACCGGTAGTGTTTCCCCCAAGGCATCGCCATCTGTGGTCCTGCTTCTGGAAGGTCTACAAGCTATGCCTCCCCCTTCTCTGTAGGGTGCTGGTCTTGGGCTGTGTGCAGTGGCATGTCGATGTCATTGCTGTCAGAAGAAGAATTGCCAGCTCGACTGGTTTCATGATTCTCCTGAATCAAAAACTGAATGGAAGAGAACATCAAAGTGAGCAATGAGCAGTCCTGACAATGCCCTGACCCTCAGTCCTCTCATCCAACGATGTGCACCCCACCACATGAGCGCCTTTCCAATGAGCCTCAATTCCCTCCCCCACCCCATCACACAATAGCCTGTTCACTACAATTGTCCCTCTCAACTCCACCTGAATGAAGTGCCTTGGCCCTTGTGAGCCTCAGTGGGCCGCATAATTCCCCCAGGGTAAGGAGTGAGGGCAGTGGAGTGCATTCAATGCATCTGCATTCTGATCTCACGGGGGAACAAGATGCTGCCTCCCGCCATCCCCGGAATGGAGTAACTGATGAGAGAATTCGCCATACGCCTTGCATTGGAGGCTACACTGTGTCACCTCTCTGTTATGCAGACATGAGTATTAGCCTTGGGGGCTCGGCTTCCAAATGGTTAACAATTGGGCACCTATCATTGGCACACTCATGCATTGCAACACTGACTAAATTGGCACAATTGACTCATCAAGGAAGGGTCAGGGAGCTGAATAGGCAACTGTCTTCCCCTTGTGGCAGACAATGCACAGCTGATGCATGTAACAACTGCATTTTGCAGTCAACTTCATCTTTAGAGGGCATCCTTATTCCCCCAGCTCTCATGGACTGAAGATTAAATGAGCCTTTCAACTGAAACAGCCATCCACTAACCCTGACAGCTAGGCTTCCATAACCATTAGCCTTGAACGTCCATACAGATCGTGCCCTCTGGCTTCACAGTACTGTCCGAGTGTCATTGCAGTCATCTTCCCTGCTGTGTGGAGGCCATCAGCCCTCATGAAGTTGGGAACCACCTCTTGCCAGAGTCCCCCACTCTGCCCATGCAGCCTGGCATCTCACAGGACTCCACCCAGGAACATCAGAGTCGCCCCTTCTGCTGATGCTGTCAATCCACCTGCTGTCACCCACTTTCCAGCTGCCACCCTAGAAGAACAATCCCTCAGCGGTGCTATCACCACAAGCCCAGCAAGGGGGACACAGGAAGCGCTGCCTGCACAGCAGACACCTTAAACCTAGTAGCTCACAGACATAAAAGACCGCTAAGGCCTGCGAATGACCCACCCCCCCGAGATGCCGACATTAACCCCTCCCACCCCTCCCCTAACCCCAGGTTGCACTTATCTGTGCCCCCCCATGTTGTCTCTGTTACCCCCGCTGCAATTGGCACCCTGGGTGACGGTGAACTGAGCGTTCACCTCTGATATCTCCTTTGGAGGTGAGGTCTCCAGGTTCTCATTTTTATCCAGCTGCTTAAAAAGCCCTGACGTCAGACTGGTTCCCAATGAATATTCAGAGAGGGATGGAAACCCCGGTGGGAAGGTTCATGAAGAAGATGCTAATATATTTAAATTAGGTTCTCAACCTCCCGTGGCAGGATTCTCATTACATCACCGGCGTAAAATCAGGCAACGTGATTTTGCACCTGCTTCATTCTCGCTGATGGCTAACACGGGCTCAGAATTCTGCCTATAAGATCCTGAGGGGTCTCCACAAGGTGGATGTGGAGAGGATGCTTCCTCTTGTGGGTGAATCTAGAACTAGGGGTCACTGTTTAAAGATAAGGGGTCACCCATTTAAAACGGAGATGAGACAAAAAAATCCTCTCTCAGAAAGCCGTGAGTCTTTGAAAGCCTCTTCCTGAAAAGGTGGTAGAAGCAGAGTCTTTGAATATTTTTAAGGCAGAGATGGGTAGGTTCTTGGTAAGCGAGGGGGGTGATAGGTTATCAGGGTAGATAGGATGCAGGTTTGGCGTTACTATCAGATCAGCCACGACCTTATTAACTGGTGGAGCAGGCTCAAAGGGCTTCATGTTTGAATGTTCATATGAAAGGGAATATCTGTAATAGGGTGGAAGGCAGGAGAGTTTAAATGGCAAAAAGCTTGATGGTACAAGACAAATAGAGATGTAATGGGACAGGTGAAGAAACTAAAGATGGGTCAAAAGGAAGGGTAAAGGGGAATATCAGAATCATCGCCAACAATTGCCATCCAAGAAAATAGGGACAGAAGTTATGATCTGCAATTGTTGAACTCAGAATTTGGGTTGGAAGGCTGTTAAGATGAAGGGTTGTTGCACAAGCCTACGTTATCACACTAGTTTAGTTTAGTTTATTTATTGGTGTCACAAGTAGGCTTACATTAACACTGCAATGAAGTTACTGTGAAAATCTCCTTGTCACCACACTCCTGTGCCTGTTCGGGTACACTGAGGGAGAATTTACATGGCCAATGCACCTAACTAGCGCATCTTTCAGACTATGGGGAAAAAACGGAGCACCTGGAGGAAACCCATGCAGAGAACGTGCAGACTCCACACAGACAGTGACCCATGGGAATCGAAGCCATATCCCTGGCGCTGTGAGGCAGCAGTGCTAACCACTGTGCCACCATGCCGCCCACCTCCACATGCCCAAAATGCCCCAAAGTTAAAGATGACAATTTCTTAGAGTTTCAGCTACTTTATCACCATTCATGTAGTACATGTGTCCTCCATTTATTTCCTTAATGTGGACTTCATACTTTACTACATTAAGTTTCAGCTGTCACTGTTGTGTTCCTTTCGTTCCTACTTCTTCAGTGCTCCTTTAGCAATCTTATTGGAGAGGTATAATCTCAGAGAAAAGCACCATGAACAAGAATGGTGTCGAGGTTGGCACAATCTCAATGTATGGAAGGGACAATAGGGCATTTCAATACAGGGGAACCTAAAGGGAACCAACAAATAGATGACTTCAATGCCAATTTATGATTCAGCAGGAGTGAATTTGTGAAAATCAAAAGCCTCATCCAAGTTTAGATATTGAATATCTTTACCATTTATTTAAAACACTCCAATTCTGCGCATTTCCTTAGTGTGCTTCCACTCTTAGACTGAATCACATCGAATTTGCAGCATTAGAGTAGGCTGTTGAGACCAACTGGTGCAGGCCAGTGATAATCCTCCATCCAGGCTTCCTCTCACCTTTTGTTCATCTCACTCGATCAGTGTATCCTCTCATTTCTCCCACTCTTTTGGGTTTAAAACAAATAAGGGAGGACAGGAAAGATACTCTCACCAGGTCAGCGATGTTCCACTCGAAACGACATTGAGTATTTAATACGTCTACTGAAATTGGCCTGGGAGTATTATAGACAAATGAGAGGGCCACGTTATGCAACATATTGATGACATTCATGCCATAACCATGTTTGGTGTAAAAATAGTTTATTTGTCCCTTAAGTCAAGCATTGCGGGAGTGGGGGGTGGGGGGTCGGAGGGTGGGGGGTCGGGGGGGGGGGGGGTGGTTTAACCGTTAAAGGGCTTTAATGCTTCTGAAGGCATAATTCTCTGAAATTCAAACGGCTATTTTGGCGTACCGTGTCAGCAAATTTCAGTCAGATGTGTATCTAAAGTACGCCTACCTCAATGGAGATCACTTGCGGACATTTTATGGCTTTGCTTAAAGTAATTGAAGGGCCAGTGAAATCCAGTTTCAGTCAGCCATTTGTGTTGCAAAACCTGCAGTCGTTGCAGGAAAGGTTACCATAGAAGCCTGAATCTTTCTTCTGATCCTCCAGCTGACATCAGCTAATTATTTCTCACTTGAGCCTAATTCTGCTCGCCACTGCCAAGTCATTTCCACAGGATCTGCGAATTATAGTTATCTGAAATGTCCGTCATCAGTGTTCGCCACTGGCTGGCTTCAACCATCTGGACATATTTACTCAAACTCGTATTTCCAATGGCCTCCAACAGCCATAAAGGTCTCTCCATATGAACCTGTCAATCAGTGAGACAGGCTTAAGGCTCTGGGTGACAGGCCCTGTAGACACACTCACACTTGTGCAATGTCACCAAGGTCTTCAGGCTAATTATAGTCTAAATGCCTGACAGGGAAAAATTATAGGGGAAAAGACAGCTGCATGAGCCTGGGGAGAGGGCTCTGATTTCTTCTAAATCCCCCATCCCTGATATTGACCACCACTCCCCCCTCATCCCTCCACCAACCTTAACTCTTTGATGACAAGCTCTACATTGTTGTCATTTGTACATCACTATGAAGTTTATTTTAAAGGTGATGGCACTCACTGGGATCATTTTGCCAATGTCTCAATATTTGGCATAATGAAGCAAAATGATATGCGTAATAGTCAGAAAAGTTACAGGTCATGATCACTATTACTATCTAAGTCTGCCATTTTATCGGTATTACCACACTGCAGAATATTAATATACAAGATCTCCTATATTAAATTGACTTGCAAATAAATAGTGAGTACAGACTCTGGATATCTTTGCTGAGACAATAATCAACATTGCAAAGAAGATAATAGATGTGATGGTGGTCTTAAATATGTAAACATAGCCTTCATCATGCATTTCCATTAATACGTCAAATGAAAAAAAAAAGAAGTAAATGAAAGTGTTTTGTTGGTTGTTCACTTTAAGCGCCACTATATGGAATGTAGAGGAAGTCTTGTGGCGCATTGGGGAACATGTTTGCTTCTGAACTAGAAGCTCCAGGTTCAAGTCCCACTTCAGGACTTGATAGCTAAGGACTATACATTCATAGTACAGCCAAGTAGTTTGATTATCAACTTGTAAATCCTTCCAACATATGCCAATGGCAGGTGAAAAGAGCGGGAGAGATTCCTGGTCAGCCATGTGATGGAAAGAAATTGGAGCCTCTACCATCACTGTCCATAGCTCCAGATTACAACATGCATGTGAAAGTGTATGTTACTACGGCAACTCTGGCTAGTGTTTGGGGCTGGTTGGCTGGATGTCCAACGTGGATCAGATTGGTGGCAGCAGCGTAGGGTATGCTCTGAGTTCTGCCGAGCCTGGATTCAGAATCTACATCTTTGTCCGATCCATGTTGGAGATGACAGCATTCGGGCAGAGAACAAAGAGAGAGAGAAGAAGATTAAATGGAGTTTATAGACTGAGAGAGAAGGAGGAAATAGAAACTGAGGACAGATCTGTTGCACAGGGATCATTTATATAAGTCCTTGATTTCAACACCCTTGGTGTTACTCTAACCAATGCACAGGGCCACATACAAAAAGTGAAACTGAAACTCTTGATAACTTCACAGAGAAAACTATTATGAGTGCACAATAGAAATCCTCTCACCTGGTTCTGCATGAATTTCCATTGTCATATATTTGTTACTGATCTTGCGCAAGATCTGCAGTAATGTAAAGATGCCTAATGACAAACATACCCTGTAAAATTTAGTTGCTATGTGCAGCCAATTCATAGCATCAAATAATCCCTACAGTGCAGAAGAGGCCATTTGGCTCATCAATTCTGCACCGACTCTCTGATAGTATATCTTACCCAGGCCCACTCCCGCCACTTATCTCTGCAACCCGACACATTTATCATGGCTAATCCTATATAACCTACACATCCTGAGATACTAAGGGGCAATTTAACATGGCCAATCCACCTAGCCTGCACATCTTTGGACTGTGGGAGGAAACCAGAGCACCCGAAGGAAACTCACGCAGACACGGGGAGAACTTGTAAACTTCATACAGACAGTCACCCAAGGCCGGAATTGAACCCGGGTCCCTGGAGCTGTGAGGCAGCAGTGCTAACTACTGCACCACCGTGCTGCCCCATAAATTGTTTTACAGTTGTTTTACAGTGCGTGGTCACTTCAATGTTGTTTGCATGGTCTCGCGCACACACTATTAAGCAATGTCTCTGTAGTACCTTGTAGCCTGTTGAGCACCTGCACAGCCCACCACCTAGGTTGCTTTTCCCTCTATCTATATACCTACATCACCCTTCCCTCTAAAGCAGACAATACGTGGGAAAAGGGGTTTACATCGTAATAGTTAGGTGTTAAAGTTGAGATAATATAACAATAATTGTTGTAAAAACCCATCTGGTTCACTAATGCTCTTTGGACCATAGACCATAAGACTATAAGACATAGGAGCAGAATTAGGCCACTTGGCCCATTGAGTCTGCTCCACCATTCAATCATGGCTGATATTTTTCTCATCCCCATTCTCCTGCCTTTTCCCCATAACCCCTGATCCCCTTATTAACCAAGAACCTATCTATCTCTGTCTTAAAGACACTCAATGACCCGGCCTCCACAGCCTTTTGTGGCAAAGAGTTCCACAGATTCACCACTCTCTGGCTGAAGCAATTCCTCCTCATCTCTGTTTTAAAGGATCGTCCCTTCAGTATGAGGTTGTGCCCCCTGATTCTAGTTTTTCCTACTAGTGGAAACATCCTTTCCACATCCAATCTATCCAGGCCTTGCAGTATCCTGTAAGTTTCAATAAGGTCCCCCCTCATCCTTCTAAACTCCAAATAGTACAGACCCAGAGTCCTCAGCCGTTCCTCATACGACAAGCTCTTCATTCCAAGGATCATCCTTGTGAACCTCCTCTGGACCCTTTCCAAGGCCAGCACATCCGTCCTTAGATACGGGGCCCAAAGCTGCTCACAATACTCCAAATGGGATCTGACCAGAGCCTTATACAGCCTCAGAAGTACATCCTGCTCTTGTATTCTAGCCCTCTCGACATGAATGCTAACATTGCATTTGCCTTCCTAACTGCTGACTGAACCTCACGTTAACCTTAAGAGAATCTTGAACAAGGACTCCCAAGTCCTTTTGTGTTTTTGATTTCCTAAGCATTTTCCCATTTAGAAAATAGTCTACGCCTCCATTGCTCCTTCCAAAGTGCAAAACCTCACTTTTCCACATTGTGTTCCATCTGCCACTTCTTTGCCCACTCTCCTAACCTGTCCAAGTCCTTCTGCAGCCCCTCTGCTTCCTCAATACTACCTGTCCCTCTACATATCTTTATATCACCTGCAAACTTAGCAACAGTGCCTTCAGCTCCTTCTTCCAAATCGTTAATGGATATTGTGAAAAGTTGTGGTCCCAGCACCGACCCCTGAGGCATACCATTAGTCATCGGCTGCCATCCTGAAAAAGGCCCCTTTATCCCCACTCTCTGCCTTCTGCCAGTCAACCAATCCTCTATCCATGCCAGGATCTTACCATTAACACCATGGGCTCTTAACTAATTTAACTGTCTCCTATGCGGCACCTTGTCAAAGGACTTTTGGAAATCTAAATAAATCACGTCCGCTGGTTTTCCTTTGTCTAACTTCCTTGTTACCTCCTCAAACAACTCTAACAGATTTGCCAGACATGACCTCTCCTTAAGGATGGAAAGCTTCCATCCTTACCTGGTCTGGCCCACAAGTGACTCCAGACCCACAGCAATTTGGTTGACCCTGAAATGCCACTTTGGATAATTGAAGGCAGTTAGGGATGGGCAACAAATGCTGGCCCTCCCAGTCCAATGAATAAATATATTAAAATATAAGTAAAAGGCAACAGCAAAGGCTTTTGAATGTTAAATGGGCATCTATAAGAAATTAACAAATGAACAACTTTGAATGCCCATCGGTTAATTAATTGAATTCGCCAAGCTCATCCAAGTACAAGACAGATATTATTTCTTTGCCACTAATCTACACCATCACAATTTTGCTATTTTCTTTGTGTGTTTCAACTCTTAGATAAAACTGCATAGAATTTTAGCATTGACAGGCCCAACTATTTCAGGCCAGTGATAATGTTCCACATGATCTTCCTTCCATCCTATTTCATCTAGCAATATCAGCATATCCTTCCTCTCAATTCTCCAATGGTTTTGATGTAAAGAGAAAAAAATAAATAAATTAAGGAGTACAGTTAAGATTCGTGATCTATGGAGAAATTCTGAGTGCAATTTGTACACATTGAAGCCTAGAGTTCCTGCTGGAGTTCTATTGGTTTCCTGAATTAACATAAACAGGAATGCAGCAGAAATCTCTACAAAGGTCATTGGTCTGCTGCTTCCCACTCACTCCCACCAGCTCAGCCATGTTCCACTAGAAACGACATTGAATGCTTAATACATCTACTGAAAATTACATGGGAGTGTTATAGACAAATGAGAGGAACACTTTATACAACATACTGATTACATTCATGGCATAGCCATGTTTGGTGTAAAAAGAGTTTATTTGTCCCTTATGTCCAGTATTGCAGAAGGAAGAATTAAAAAATTAAAAGTTGTTTCTGAAGGCATAAATCTCCAATTTTCAGTCAGATGTATGTCTAAAGTATGCATATCTCAATGAAGATCTATCACGGATATTTTATGGCAACAATCTCTACTTAAAGTAATTGAAGGGCCAGTGAAATCCAGTTTCAGTCAGCCATTAGTGTTGCAAAACCTGCAGTCGTTGCAGGATAGATTACCATAGAAGCCTAAACCTTTCTTCCGATCCTCCAGCTGACATTAGCTAATTATTTCTCACTTGAGCCTAATTCTGCTCTCCACTGCCAAGTCATTTCCACAGGATCTGCGAATTATAGTTATCCGAAATGTCCGTCATCAGTGTTCGCCACTGGCTGGCTTCAACCATCTGGACATATTTACTCAAACTCGTATTTCCAATGGCCTCCAACAGTCTCTGGGGAGAGGGGTCTTATTTCTTCTAAATCTCCTGTCCATGATATTGACTGCAGCCCAACCAGACCCTCCAATCTCCCCTGCTCCTCCCCCCACCCCCAGCCTTATCTCTTTGATGACTAGCACCAACAATTTTCATTTTTACCAATTGGACATCACTGTGAAGGTTTTATTTAAGGCACTGGTTACGCACCTTCTTCATTTTTTCAACATTGTTTTGGTTAGCATAATGAGATAAAATTCAAGACAGTTAGACAGTCAGAAAAGTTACTGGTCATGATCACCATTAGTCTAAGTTTGCCATTTTACCTCTATAATCACATCACAGTATGCTGGTAGACATTCTATATTTAATGGACTTGCAAATGGACAGTAAAATCAGGCTCTGGACATCTTTTAGTGCAACAATAAGTAAACAAACAGTTGAAAGATCGGAGGAAGTAACGTTAGTTTTACATATATGAACATAGCCTTCATCAGATAGTCAGGCTTTTCAGATCATTCAGGTACCTTTTTTTTGTATTTAATAGAACTAAAATTTAAAAAGGAAAATTAAAGTATTTTCCTGATTTGTCATTTTGTGCATCACTTTATGTAACTCGTAGACAGAAGGAGAGTAAATAAAAACCAATGCCACAACAGATGTACAATTTGTGATCTTTTCTAGAAATTCTTGAATGCAACAGGAAAGCAAGTAGGCTTACTCTAACCTTTGCACAGGATGACACACAAGGGTTGAAATCAACACAATTGATAACTTCACAGTGAAAGCCGTTGTGCCAACTAGAAAATCCTATCTTCTAATTATACCTGGCATTTTCACTTTCATATATTTATCAACGGCATTGGCGATACAAGAAGTGTCCAATGACTGTGTCACTCCCTCTATTATACAGTACCTCGAAAAGGGGCTTTAAATTGCCGGTAGTTCGGAACTCAATGTCCCATTCTCCTAATGCCCTATTCATTTTAATTGGAAAAAAAGTTGTGTGGATTGTTTTAGACTTTCCAGCTGTCAAAAGATTACAATTCGAGATTTGTACACTGGATGTGCAGGGTGCTTGTCAGTCACTTAGGCAGATTTTTATGCCTTAGTTTTATTGTATTTTTCTAAATTCTGAATTGAAGAATATTAATGAGTAACAGATCAGTCTTGTTTTCAGTCACGGCTTGCATCATATCCCTTCTCTTCAGAATTGCATCGAGCCCTCTCTTGAACCTATTCATACTGTCTGTTTCAATTATCTTCCCTGCTAATTTATTCCAGGACTCTACTACTTTTTGGTTCCCTTGGTTTCCCCTCTTACTGTGACTTTCCTACATTTTTATTTGCTTTCTGTGATATTTCAATCTTTTGCCATAACGAACGCCTGATATACATCCTTCAGATCACCCAAGAACTCTTCTTATGTCAGAAAGCAAATCCAGCCTCTTTACCTTTTTGACATAACATATATACCTGAAACTTGAATTATGTGGTTACAAAATTTCAATCAAAACCTTTCCTCACAGAATTGTTATGGCACTGAAGGAGGCCATTCAGCCCACTGTGTTTGCACTGGCTCTCCAAATAAGCAGTATGACTTCATGCCATCCTCCTGCCTTTTCCCTACATTCTTACACATTGTTGCGATTAAAATAATCATCTAATGTCCTGCTGAATGCCTCGATTGAATCTGCCTCCACCACACTTCCAGCCAGTGCAGACCTGAACCAATTGCGGTGTGGAAAATGTTTCTCACATCACACTTGCTTCTTTTGCAAATCACTTTAAATCTGTGTCCTCTCATTCTCGATCCTTTTAAGAATGGGAACAGTTTCTCCCTATCTACTCTGACCAGCCCCCTCATGATTTTGAGCCTCTTTATCCAATCTCCTCTTAGCCTTCCCTTCTGCAAGGAAAATAGTCCCAATCTCTCCAATCTACCCCCATATCTGATGTTTCTCAGTCCTGGAACCATTCTTGTAAACCTTATCTGCACTCTCTCTAATGCATTCACATCCTTCCTAACGCATGGCACTCAGAACTCTACACAATACTCCAGTGGACGTCTAAGTAATGTCTTGTATAAGCTCAGCATAACCATAATGTCTTGTACTCTAAGCCCCTATCAATAAAGCCCAGCTTTATTAACTGCTCTCTCCACTTGTCCTGCCACCTTCAATGATCATTTCACATGTGCACCCACGTCCTCTGCTCCAAGAAACATAGAAAATAGGTGCAGGAGTAGGCTATTCAGCCTTTCAGGCCTTCACCACCTTTCGATACGATCATGGTTGATCATGCACTTTCAGTATCCCACTCCCACTCCATACCCCTCGATCCCTTTAGCCACAAGGGTCACATCCAGTTCTCTCTTGAACATACCTAACAAACTGGCCCCAATAGCTTTCTGTGGTACAGAATTCCACAGGTTCACAACTCTGAGTGAAAAAGTTCTTCCTCATCTCAGTCCTGAATGACTTACCCCTTATTCTTAGATTGCAACCCCTAGTTCTGGACTTCCCCAACATTGGGAACATTCTTCCCATATCTAGCCTGTCAGGATTTTATATGTTTCTATGAGATCCCCTCTCATTCTCCTAAATTCCAGTGAGTACAAGCCCAGTCGATCCAGTCTCTTTTCATATGTCAGTCCTGTCATTCCAGGAATCAATCTGGTGAACATTCACTGGACTCCCTCAATAGCAAGACTGTCCTTCCTCAGACACGGAGACAAAAACTGCACACAATACTCAAGGTGTGGCCTTACCAAGGCTCTGTATAACTGCAGCAAGACATCCCAACTCCTATGTTCAAATCCTGTTGCTGTGAAGGCCAGCATGCCATTAGTTTTCCTCACCACCTGCTGTACCTACATGCCAACCTTCAGCAACTGTTCCAGCATGATACCCAGGTCACATTACACTTCCCCTTTTCCTAAACTGCCACCATTCAGATAATAATCTTCTTTCCCATTTTTGCCACCAAAGTGGATAACCTCACATTCATAAGCCCCTTTAAGAATTGTACCCATTATTTTATATTGTGAGTCCATGTCTTCCTACCAAAATGCATCCTCATACTTCCACATTGAACTTCACCTGCCACCTATCTGCCCACTCCACCAGCTTGCCTATGTCCTTTTGATGTTCTACACTGTACTCCTCACAGTTTACAATGCTTCCAAGTGTTGTCTCATCCTCAAACTTTGAAATTACCCCTGAATACCAAGATTCAAATCATTAATAATTATCAGGAAAAGCAAGGGTCCCAATACTAATCCTTGGGGAACTCCACTACATGCCTTCCTCCAGCCCGAAAATAATCCATTGACCATTACTCTCGTTTTCCTGTTACGAAACCAATTTTGCATCCATGTTGCTACTGTCACTTTTATTCCATTAGCTTTTTTTTGGCACAGACACTTCCAAAGAAAAGTCTTGTCTAATTCTGAGGATGGATATGGTGTCCTGCCTGAAGCATGTGGCTTACGCAACACAAGACAGATGACTCAGTTACAGTTAATGGGTTACAGTAATCTTAGAATTGTTTCTCTTATGCTATTCAAGCATTTGCTTTCTTCAATACACCACCAGGTAGCTGGAAAGGAAAACTCCTGTTCTGCCAGACAACTGAATTTGCATTGGACCAGGGTATTTCAGACAAGGTAGGTTTTGATCCTGTGGAATAGAACATAGAACATAGAACATTACAGCGCAGTACAGGCCCTTCGGCCCTTGATGTTGCGCCGACCAGTGGAACCAATCTAAAGCCCCTCTAATCTACACTATTCCAATATCATACATATGTTTATCCAATAACCATTTGAATGCTCTTAATGTTGACGAGTCCACTACTGCTGCAGGCAGGGCATTCCACACCCTTACTACTCTCTGAGTAAAGAACCTACCTCTAACATCTGTCCTATATCTATCACCCCTCAATTTAAAGCTATGTCCCCTCATGCTAGCCATCACCATCCGAGGAAAAAGGCTCTCACTATCCACCCTATCTAATCCTCTGATCATCTTGTATGCCTCTATTAAGTCACCTCTTAATCTTCTTCTCTCTAATGAAAACAACCTCAAGCCCCTCAGCCTTTCCTCATACGATCTTCCCACCATATCAGGCAACATCCTGGTAAATCTCCTCTGCACCCTTTCCAACACTTCCACATCTTTCCTATAATACGGCGACCAGAACTGTACGCAATACTCCAAATGCGGCCGCACCAGAGTTTTGTTATATTGTTATACACAAGAATGAAAACTGTTAAAGCTTAAGTTTATTTATTCATGTCACAAGTAGGCTTACATTAACACTGCAATGAAGTTACAATGAAAACCCCTAGTCGCCACACTCCGGCGCCTGTTCGGATACACTGAGGGAGAATTTAGCATGGCCAATGCACCTAAGCAGCATGTCTTTTGGACTGTGAGAGGAAACTGGAGCACCTGGAGGAAACCCACGCAGACGCGGGGAAAACCCACAAACTCCAGACAGACAGTGACCCAAGAATTGAACACGGGTCCCTGGCGCTGTGAGGCAGCTGTGGTAACCACTGTGCCACTGTGAATCCAACATGCCTCCATGAGATACTTTCCCCAGAAAATGTTTATGTTGCACACTTACACACACACACGCACACACACACACACACACACACACACACTCACACACACTCACGCATGAACACACACATGCATACATGCGCACATACACAAGAAAGATACAGTAAAAGAAAGCTGCTTCAATTCCACTGTAAAAAACATGCAAGGTTTATAATAAAAGGCTTTTTCGGTCATGTGATAACTGGCCATTGACACACAACAGAAAACAATCAATAGTCTAGTCATATTAATGAAGGAATTTCTACCTCCCATTGTCAAAACCCATCGACATACAATGGTCGCAGATAGGAATCCTTAGCACTTCCCTTGTGCACACCCTGTTTTGTGAATCCTCCTTTGTTACCTCTTATTCCTGGAGACAGAGGCGGGAATTTTACTGCCTCGGGAATTGGAGCGGGCGAGGGGCGGACAGTGGGAAGATCCGTTGACCTTGGATGGGGATGTTACGGTTTCAGGATGAGGGAGGTCATAAAATCCCACTAAGAAAGTCTGAAGTTTTATTGCCCTTGTTGTTTTGGGGTAAGTCCTGACAAAGGCAGGCGCAACATTCCACAAGGATGTGATCTGGGCATGTTCCTCGTGATCCACCTCTTAGAAGCTTCTAGCAGTTTGGCTATCTTGTTGGTTCAAACAGTCAGGTGACCTGTGGCAGCCACCTCAAAGATCAGCGGTGTCTTTTTTTTTAAAACAGGCATGAAATTTTTTTTAAAATTGTAATATCCTCACGCTCAATATGACAATGTTTTTAATAAGAATGAACAACTTTTAAGTCATTGACCCTAATCTTGGTCTCACTTTACCAACCTATTCTTCAGTAGCAAAACCAAAATAACAAAAATAAAATCCACTGCCATTTTCAAGTGAGCTTTGATTCAGGCAGTGAATGGTCCCATTAGAAACAGGCAAAAGGCTCAGTGTTCAATACGTATTGGGGTCCTTTGACCTCATTAAGATCCCAATGCCATTTTAGTGCAGTCAATCATGGTACGTGTGAGTGTTGGACTTGCTCATGACACAGAGAGAAAATAACCAGAACTAGCTATTGTATTGAGGCAGCTCCGGAAAATACGAACTTTTTTATTCAACAATTTTCCTTGGTTAGCTTAATTGTCTTCCCTGTACTTCATTGCTAATACCTCTTCCCACCTCACTGGATTAGCCGACCCCTCCTGTGTTGCAGACAAATGCTCACTGTCTCCCACACCCACCAAGAACAGTATTCAACTCTTCAGTCTTTTCAACATACTGCCAGCTTTGCTGTTGAATGCAATGGAGGCCCGACCTTCCAAATGGTTCAGACCACTCGCTGACATTGGGCGTACATTGCAATACCTCCATCTCCTGCCTACATTATACACGCTGAAGATGAAACCGTTTGTATACGTTGAAGCCAGGCAGAATTTCATAATTCTACTCCATAATTAGACATTGACGAATTGAAACATGCCCCCACAGCATGTCCAGATATAAAATGTCATCCATTGTGTAAGAGTGTATTACACGCTAAGGGAGATCCAATGCTTCATGTCTGCAGGTGGAAACAGCTGGAACATCTGGAAGCGACATGTATGATATCTTCAAAAGAATATGGCATTCTTTTGTTGTAATCCATCATTTTTGCACACAGGAAATAATCAGATCTTTTACTTGAATTCAGGAATGACGCAGTGCAGAACAGCCTGTAGAAAAGTACTTGCCTTGTGGTAAAGTAAGTATTCACAAAATTTGATGTCTGGTCTCAAGGTGATTGCAGGCATTGCTTTGTCTGAATCTTACAAAATGTTGCTGATTTTTAAGTTACTTTTACCCCTTAAGAGGTGCCTGATAGCAAAGGGATATATCGCTAACAGGTGGTTGCACTAATACCAATATGTTGCCTCCCTACATCCCAGGATTTTCCAGCCACGCTCGTCCCCAAGGCTGGAAATTCCCACCCGACGTCAACGGACCTTTGCATGGTCCGTTGAATTTTCTGTCCTGCTCGCTACGATTCCCGTGGGCGGGACTGGAAAATCCTGCCCTACAGTGTTATCATGGACCTTGTGAATTTGTACATTAAAAAGATGGTGAACTTGGCAAATACCATGGGAACTGAATGCAGGTTAAGCACCTGCGACTTTGCACGTGCTCATGCAATATTTTAGCTCAGTCTTACCTTGCTATTAGTTTCAAGGGCTTCATCAAAGCTGAAATGGGAACCAAAGGCATTCAGTTCTAGTAGAATTATTTTGGTCCCTGGCCTGTGGCTTTTTTATCTCATGCAGCAGCACTTCAAAATCGTCTTAAATTTCATGTTGAAGGATGTTGCAAACTTCATTAGCCCCTCTGGTTTTTTGCCACCACATTTGATCTATAAGAACACATTTCACATTTGAAAATTTGCTGATTTACTAGGACACTAGGCCAAATATTTATATGAGAATTCGGATTTATTGTCAGGAAACTGGAAATTCTAGTGACAGGTAATGTTTACTGGTAATGTATTGGTTAATATATTTGCGTAAAGATAATGTGGAGACCTATTTAATATGGTGTTAAATCATTAATTTAAAATAGGTTAACTGTTAAAAGAGCATAAAAAGCAGCATCATAAAGGCACAGTAACCAATGCAGTACATCAGAAAGTTTGAGTATTGCTGTATGGTCAACACATTTTGGCCACATTGTTCTACCCGAGCAAGACTGAGAGGAGCGATTTGAGGCCACAGTACAAAGGGTAAGGGGTCGACTTTTATTTCTTACCTTTTCACGGGGTTTCTTTGTTACTAACTTTAAGGGAAAAGCAGAAGTAGGCCGGGCACGGGGTGACCTGGGAAGAAAATTTGTTTTTTTTAAGCGCGGGGGAGGTTTAAAAGCAGGCCGCACTATTCAGCGGGCAGTGTTGTAGTGGGCAGCGGAGTGAGCAGGGAGCAGGGAGCAAAGAGCTAAAGGGCTTTGGCTCATCGGGCTTCGGCGTAAACAGGCAGAGGCAGGGTAGGTACTGTTCTTCGTTCACCCAGTAATTTAAAGAAAGGGGTAATTATGAGTGGGAGGCCAATTTTTTGCTGTCGGTGTCGGACGTGGGAGTTCATGGAGATGCTTATCCTCCCGGAAGTCCATATCTGCGCCAGGTGCGTTGAACTGCAGCTCCTGAGAGACCGCGTTAGTGAACTGGAGCTGCGGCTCGATGACCTTAGTCTAATCAGGGAAAATGAGAGGTTAATAGATAGAAGTTACAGGCAGGTCATCACACCAGGGCCACGGGAGGAAGGCACGTGGGTCACGGTTAGGAAGGGTAAAGGTCACGTACCAGAGAGTACCCCGGTGGTTGTCCCCCTTAACAGTAAGGGATGGGTGTCAGACAGGAGAGAGGAGGGGGGAGAGCAGTCAGTGATGGTATCCCCTGTGGTTGTCCCCCTCCAGAATAAGTATACCATTTTGGATACTATGGAGGGGGATGACCCTCCAGGGGTAAACCACGGTGACCAGGTCACTGACACGGAATCGGGCTCTGTGGCTCAGAAGGGAAAGAGGGGAACCAGGAGAGCAATAGTAGTGGGGGATGAAATGGTTAGAGGCAAAGGCAGGCGGTTCTGTGGGTGTGAACGAGACTCCAGGATGGTAGTCTGCCTCCCTGCTGCCGGGGTCCTGGATGTCTCTGAGCGGGTAGGAAGCATCCTAAAAAAGGCGGGTAACCAGACAGAAGTCATTGTCCACATTGGTGCAAATGACGTAGGCAGAAAGAGCAGGGAGGTCCTGAGAGAGAAATTCAGGGAGTTGGGTAGTCGGCTAAAAAGCAGGGCCTCGAGGGTAGCGATCTCTGGACTACTCCCAGTGCCACAAGCTAGTGAGGCTAGGAACAGGGAGACTGTGTGGTGAACCATTGTTGGTTCCCACCAGGTAGTGCTGAGCCAGGGTCTGGCCAGTACTATGAGTCTGTATATATGTTACTGTTGGGGTTAGGGTTGGGCTGTTCTACATGTTACTGTTGGGGTTAGGGTTGGGCTGTTCTACCTGTAATATAGTTCTTATGGTACATCCCAGTCGGGCTCCGCCTCCTGGGAGAGGTATAAAGGTCACTGCTCCGTCTGGGACCCTTTAGTCTGGGATCGTGTATTATATATGGTAGCTCTATTGTTGTAGTCAATAAAAGCCTTTATTTCCCCGAGTACCTCTAGCCTCGTGAGTTATATCGCGTATCAGACTGCACAGCTGAACGCGTGGCTAAAGGACTGGTGCAGGAGGGAGGGTTTCGAATTTGTGGATCACTGGGAGTCTTCAAGAGAGGATGGCACCTGTACAAGAAGGACGGGTTGCACCTAAACTGGAGGGGTACGAATATCCTAGCTGGGAGTTTTGCTAATGTGGTTCGGGTGGGTTTAAACTAATGTGGCAGGGGAGTGGGGATCAGAACAATAGGTCAATAAGCATAGAGGCTGGGGACGAGGTTGGGGCCAAGACAAGGCTATCTAAGAGGAAGGGCATTCTGGGGGAGGATGACCTCAGTGGGCCTGGAGGTCTGGAGTGCATCTGCTTCAATGCAAAGAGGGTCACGGACAAGACAGACGAGCTTAGAGTCTTAATGCTTGCACGGAACTTGGATGTGGTTGCAGTGATGGAGACTTGGTTAAAAGAAGGACAGGACTGGCAGCTGAATATTCCGGGGTATAAGTGTTTTAGGCGAGACAGAGGAGGGGCGAGGAGAGGTGGGGGAGTAGCAGCGGTACAGAGGGTGGACAATATGGAAGGGTCAGGTAACGAGTCACTGTGCGTGGAGCTCAGAAACAGGAAGGGCGCAGTCACTATGCTGGGGGTATACTACAGGCCTCCTAACAGCCCACGGGAAGCTGAGAAACGGATATGTAAGGAGATTCTGGACAGGTGCAGAAAAAATAGGGTTGTTGTAGTGGGAGATTTTAATTTCCCTCACATCGACTGGAAATCGCTTGGGGCTGGGGGCCTGGACGGGGGAGAATTTATAAAATGTGTACAGGAAGGTTCTTTGGAACAATATGTTGACAGTCCAACTAGAGAGGGGGCTATACTGGACCTAGTACTGGGGAATGTGCCCGGTCAGGTCATCAAAGTTGCAATGGGGGAACATGTGGCAAATAGTGACCACAATTCTGTAAACTTTAGGATAGTAATGGAAAAAGATGAGTGTTGTCCTATGGGTAAGGTACTGAATTGGAGGAAGGCTAACTACAGCCGGATTAGGCAGGATTTGGTGGCTGTTGATTGGGAGGCTGTTCGAGGGTAAATCCACATCTGGCATGTGGGAGTCTTTTAAGGAGCAGTTGATAGGACTGCAGGACAGACATGTGCCTGTAAAGAGGAATGATAGGAAAGGTAGGATTCGGGAGCCGTGGATAACCAGTGAAATTGTGGGTCTAATCAAAAGGAAAAAAGAAGCATACATGAGGTCCAGGCAGCTAAAAACAGATGGAGCACTGGAGGAATACAGAGAAAGTAGAAAAGAACTCAAACAGGGACTTAGAAGGGCAAAAAGGGTCATGAAATGTCCTTGGCAGACAGGATTAAGGAGAATCCTAAGGCATTTTATACATACGCTAGGAACAAGAGGGTTGTTAGGGAAAGAATCGGACCTCTCAGGGACAAAGGAGGGGAATTATGCTTAGAACCAAAGGAAGTAGGTGGGATCCTAAATGAATACTTTGCATCAGTATTCACAAAGGAGAGGGACATGTTGACTGGTATTGTCTCAGAGAGATGTGTTGACCCATTAGTAAAAATCTCAATTACAAGGGAGGAAGTGTTAGGTTTTTTAGGAAACATTAAGACAGACAAATCCCCAGGGCCGGATGGCATCTATCCTAGACTCCTCAGGGAGGTGAGAGATGCAATTGCTGGGCCTCTAACAGAAATCTTTGTCTCTTCACTGGACACAGGTGAGGTCCCAGAGGATTGGAGGATAGCAAATGTGGTCCCGTTATTTAAGAAGGGTAACAAGGATAACCCGGGTAATTATAGGCCGGTGAGCTTGACGTCCGTGGTAGGGAGGTTGTTGGAGAAGGTTCTTAGAGATATGATATATGTGCATTTAGAACTGAATAATCTCATTAGCGATAGACAGCATGGTTTTGTACGAGGGAGGTCATGCCTCACAAATTTGGTTGAGTTTTTTGAGGAGCTGACAATAACAATTGACGAGGGAAGGGCCGTGGATGTCGTCTATATGGATTTAGTAAAGTGTTTGACAAGGTCCCTCATGGCAGGCTGGTGCAAAAGGTTAAATCTCAAGGGATAAAAGGTGAGCTAGCTAAATGGGTGGAGAACTGGCTTAGCCACAGAAGACAGAGGGTAGCAGTGGAGGGGTCTTTTTCCGGTTGGAGGTCTGTGACTAGTGGTGTTCCGTAGGGCTCTGTCCTGGGACCTCTGCTGTTTGTGATATATATAAATGATTTGGAGGAAGATGTAACTGGTGTGATCAGTAAGTTTGCGGACGACACGAAGATTGCTGGAGTTGCGGATAGTGATGAACATTGTCAGAGAATACAGCAGGAGATAGATAGGCTGGAACATTGGGCGGAGAAATGGCAGATGGAATTTAATCCAGATAAATGCGAAGTGATGCATTTCGGTAGATCTAATGTAAGGGGGAGCTATACAATAAATGGTAGAACTATCAGGAGTATAGACACACAGAGGGACCTGGGTGTACAAGTCCACAGATCCTTAAAGGTGGCAGCACAGGTGGAGAGGGTGGTGAAGAAGGCATATGGCATGCTTGCCTTTATTGGACGGGCATAGAATATAAAAGTTGGCATATGATGTTGCAGCTGTATAGAACGATGGTTAGGCCACATTTGGAGTACTACATCCAGTTCTGGTCGCCACATTACCAGAAGGACGTGAAGGCTTTGGAGAGAGTACAGAGAAGGTTTACCAGGATGTTGCCTGGTATGGCGGGTCTTAGCTATGAGGAGAGATTGGGTAAACTGGGATTGTTCTCCCTGGAAAGACGGAGGATGAGGGGTGACCTAATAGAGGTGTATAAAATTATGAAGGGCATAGATAGGGTGAACAGTGGGAAGCTTTTTCCCAGTTCGGAGGTGACGAACACAAGGGGTCACGGGTTCAAGGTGAGGGGTGCAAGGTTCAACACAGATGTCAGGGGGACGTATTTTACACAGAGGGTGGTGGGGGCCTGGAATGCACTGCCAAGCAAGGTGATTGAGGCGGACACACTGGGATCGTTTAAGACTTATCTAGATAGCCACATGAACAGACTGGGAATAGAGGGATACAAAAGAATGGTCTAGTGGGCACATGAGTGGCGCAGGCTTGGAGAGCCGAAGGGCCTGTTCCTGTGCTGTATTGTTCTTTGTTCTTTCTTTGTTCACATTGAAATCTCACTTATAGCCCCCGAGAGTTAAATGGGTTGCCATCCTCTAGGTGCAAAGGTGGGAGGCCAGCTTCGTCCGCATTTAAAGCCATGTTTAATACAGAAGTAACAATTCACATGAAGATCATAGAATCCAAAGAATCCCTACTGTGCAGGAGGAGGCCATTTGGCCCATCAACTCTGCAGCGACCACAGTCCCACCCAGGTGTAGCGGGATCTTTCTTTTTACTTCACATACAGGCCGGTATTTGGGGGTCTGCCGATAGCTGTGAGTGTCTCTCCCTTACAGGCCTTGAAACTTCAAAGGCCGGGGAATGCTGCACTGGGGCAACTCCGCAGGAGAGAGCGCTGAACCAGCTCACCGTTTATACCTGACCGGTAACCTGATACTTATATCACACAGCCATCCCAAAACCGCCACCAAGGCCTGAGTGGTTCTCTCCCTTGTCGGTGGGACAATGGCCACCCTGCACCCACTCCACTCGAGTAGGTCTCCAAGAGAGAGAACAGGGAGACTCTGTCCTTTTTATCTCCTGACCAGCAGCCCCCCTTGAGTGAGCGGGTTCGAATTGCTCAGATCACCCTCGGTTCTAGACTCCGGATTTATGGTAAGGGATATTGAAACTGTGACCTCGCCAGAGTGCGCTGATGAGAGAACAAGAGGCAAGATGGACTCCAAACGAGTTTCAAAACTTACAGTGATTCATTTAACAATAAAATCAACCTCTCCAATACCCCACCACACATGAATAAAACTTATACTTTATACTATCACTATGGGAGAAATGCTAACGGGTACAACGTATTACTAAACTTTAAAATTACAATACACCACCCCTCCCCTTGCCTCAACCTCTATCCTATCCTCGGGAGCTTCGCAAGGTTGGCTGGGATACTCACAATTCTAAAAGGGGTTCCTTTGTGGTCGGCTCGGATGTCTTAGTGCAGGGTCGAAACTGGGCTGCTGTTGGTCTTCACCTCTGCAAGAGAGCTCGGTCCTGCTTGTCTGCTTCTCAGCTTGCGATTCTGGAAGAGAGCTTGGTCCCGCTTGTCTGACTTCTCTTGCTTGTCTGCCTGGAAGAGAGCTTGGTCCTACTTGTTTGACTCTCAGCTCAATTATAACAAACCACCTGCCCCCGTAGGTGATTTTCAAGGACAATGGCACGGTGGCACAGTGGTTAGCACTGCGGCCTCACAGCGCCAACGATCACCAGCAGTTTCAGTTTAATTTAGTCAAGACCACACACAAAAGGCTGAAACTGCCTTGACCCCCCCCCCCCATGGGTCATTATTTCAATGTCTTCTGTGGATGGGCCGATTTCTGTGGCCGTTGACTCCCTGCTGGTCTGTTTACTGTCCTTTGTCCTTCTGATGATTAGATCACTGGTGTGTCTGCCTTTTTGGCCACTTGCATATTCAGGGGGCTCACACTTTTTTTCTTAGCACAGTCCACAGGCAGGTTATGTTTGTCCTGCCGAGCCTTTTGGGAGGTTTTTATCAGCCAGCAGCCAGAGTTGGCCACTTTTAAACTGTCAGGTTTCTCCTGAGTCCTTTTAAAATATGGAGGATTGCCCTGAAACTTACAGAGGCCCCACCCCCATAACCCCACATATTTACCCTGCTATTCCCCTCACACTATGGGGCAATTTACCATGGCCAATCAATCTAACCCGCACATCTTTGGACTGTGGGAGGAAACCGGAGCACCCAAAGGAAACCCACGCAGACATGGGGAGAACATGCAAACTCCAACACAGACAGTGACCCAAGCCGGGAATCGAACCCAGGTCCCTGGCGCTGTGAGGCCGCAGTGCTAACCACTGTGCCACCGTGCCGCCCATTCAATAAAGAATGTAATCTCCCTGAGTGGCAAGGTGGCACAGTGGTGAGCACTGCTGCTTCACAGCACCAGCGACTCAAATTCAATTCCGGACATGGGTGACATTCTGTGCGGAGTTTGCACTTTCTCCCCGTGTCTGCGTGGGTTTCCTCCGGGTGCTCCGGTTTCTTCCCACAATCCAAAGATGTGCGGGTTAGGTTGATTGGCCATGCTAAATTGCCCCTTAGTGTCAGGGGGATTAACAGGGCCAATATGTGGGGTTACAGGGATAGGACCTGGGTGGATTTGTTGTCAGTGCAGACTTGTTGGGCTGAATGGTCTCCTTATGCACTGTATGCATTCTATGACTGGGATTCTAAAACTGCTGTTGAATGGTTTGATCTGAAATTTGCACAAAGCAATTTGGCCCAAGGTAGCTCTGATGGTGAGATCGTCCCTTGCAGTTTTGCAAAGAAGTGGCAATTTGATAAGAGCTGAACAATGGGTGTTCTTTCCACATCTTGTGTGTAGCCATTTGGCCAACAACTGATGAACATCAGAATCTCTACCATAAATAGTACAAACTTGGATCAGTTTGAAGAACTGCCCAACAAAGAATTCTTCACATCAAACTCATCTCCTTTGTGCAATAGTATTCAATCTTTATATTTAGTGAGAAAAACACATCGGGGCGGGGGGTGGAGGGAGGGGGGGGCGGGGTGGGCGGGGGGGGGGGTGGGGGGTGGGGGGAGGGGGGGGTGGGGGGTGGGGGGAGGGGGGGGCGGGGTGGGCAGCGGGGGGGAGGAATTCTCCCGTCCCGCCCACCACGGGAATTATAGCGGGTGGAGGGTGTGGACCACGTAAAGGGTCTTTGATCTCAGGCAGGATTCTCCAGTTTTGAGGCGAGCGCAGCCAGAGAATCCCACCCATCTTTCTGAATTACTTAGTACTTAATGTTTTATTGCTTTTTTTTTAAAACAAAAGCTTTTTTACCTCCTTTACTTTCTGGTGGTGGGTCATTCTTGTTCTCCTTTTTGCGTTCCGGTTCACAAACTGTTTTATGATGCCCTGGTTCCCTTGGAAAATTTAATTTTATGTAATGAAAGCTCAGGTGTTCTTTGGTTAAAGCCTCACATTTGTGTTTTCTGTTTGAAACATAAGAATCAGGCTCCTTCGAGGGGGAACTTGTGAGCAGCTTGGTTGTGGAAGCTAGGCGACTCTGGCTTCCATCCAAGGGCGAAGCTGATCCCAGCTCCATCAGAGATGGGAATGCTTTGGGAATGGAGGGATACAAACGATTGGTCTAGTTGGACCAAGGAGCGGCACAGGCTTGGAGGGCCGAAGGGCCTGTTTCCTGTGCTGTACTGTTCTTTGTTCTTTGTTCTTTGGGAATGGGGATGCTACCATTTGCCTCAGCGAATGAGCTAATAACAACTCCGGGGGTTTGCTGTAAAGGGACAGTGCTTTAATGCACAAAATAAACTAAAGTAAAGCAAAGCAAAGCCACAAGCCCGTGGAGAACACAAGAGGTCCCAACCGGGACAGTGGAAGAATGGACTCACTCAAGGGCCTGCTTTATACATGGCTCGATATGCTTAGTTAATCACCAACCCCCAGCGAGCTCTGTATTCAACGAGTCCTACATGGAGGTCAATCAGTGATTCCCCATGCAAGTCGTGGGGGCTATCACAATGCTGCTCTGAATGATTATCCAATGATCACTGAAGGAATTAAACATTGGGTAACACTAGGATTGCGCTTGGAGGTTCTGCCTTTCCAGTGGCATAGCCTGCTAACACTGAATGGTTCAGATGGTTGTTTGCCAACCTGATTGAAACTCAATGGCAAACTGGCAGATTGCTTTCCCTACTTTCTCCATTAAGCCATGCCTCATTACTGTGCTGTCCAGTCGACAGCAACCAGCAGTAAGTCATCGGATATGCTCCAGTTGATCAAAAATATTTTGAAAATGACTCATGGTCTTCTTTCATGCGGAGTATTTAATTGGAACCATGGCAAAAACATGTAGCAGTTCATGGGTGCACCAGTAACATCAAAGTCAGCAGAACACAGACAATAGCCTCCCCCCTCCCCACTTCCCGCATCCCAGTTCTGGCGATGTTGAACTAACTACCCTCTGCAACTGAGAAAGCAATGCTCATGCACAGGCCTTCACCTGTGGCATACCCCAGGCAGAAGATCGGACACACAGTAAAGCAACTGCTCCATGAGTCACTTGCTCTCTGACATTCACTTTTCCTGAGAACTTTACTTATGACATCCTCACGGCATAGCTGAGATCAGCAACTCTGAGAAATGGGATATTCAAACTACATAAAGCATCAAACATTATCTCCCCAACATCTGCACCACTTCAGTGTCTGATTCAAATCGAAACAATTACCATTTGAACACTTGGCTAATGTTCACCCTTTGACATGTCCATTCGTCTACAGCTTCAGTTAACCTGAGCTCCAGATCCACCCCAAGCCATCAAAGTAACTTCATCATCTAACAGGAAACTCAATTCAATGAGTGCTACCTCGGCTGATGTCAATGTTTCCAGGCTTATTAAGTCCCTCCCCTTCAACCACAAAAGAGTGCATTGCTTGCCAACCCAGTCAAAAGTGTGTAGCAGTCGCAGACAGCAATGGGACTTAGACTGAGACCAACTGGATGGTAAAGCTAACTAGCAATATTTACACTACTTCATATAATTGGCTGCCGAGGAGCAGGAAGAGCTCATTTATTTTGGCTATAGGATCTAAGTTCAAAAGCAACCCAGAAAAAAAAGCTTGAAAAATACTTTTGTCTGATGATCCATTGGAAGGCTCTGAGCAAAATTACTTTAAGCAGTGTGAACCGAGTATAAACCCAATACAGTTGAACCAAATTAAATGCACAACATTGCATTAATTCAATCAGAAAGATTATAATACTGGGGAAATAGCAATGTCACAATAACACAGGTAAGGATGTTCTTCAAGGAGACTGTCTTATATTCATAGAATCATAGAATCCCTACAGTGCAGAAGAAGGCCATTTGGCTCATCCAGCCTGCACCAACAATAGTCCCACCCAGGTCTTATTCCCATAACATATTTACCCTGCTAGTCCCCCTGACACTAAGGGGCAATTTAGTGTGGCCAATCCACCTAACCGGCACATCTTTGGACTGTGGGAGGAAACCAGAACACCCAGAGGAAACCCACGCAGACACGGGGAGGATGTGCAAACTCCATACAGACAGTGACCCGAGGCCGGAATTGAACCCAGGTCCCTGGCACTGTGAGGCAGCTGTGCTAACCACTGTGCCACCATGCCACCCCTTGAGTGGAAATCCCTGAATGCCGTGGTTTTTAACTCCATAGTGTCTGTTTCATCAGTTTCCCACCCAGAATCCATGTCCGATTGACAGAATATGGAATTAAGTCACTGGTCAACCATGATCACATTGAAGAGCCAAAGAGGCTCGAGGAGTTAAATAGTCTACTCCTGTTCCTATGTCCCTGTGGGACACTGCAGAGGCAGGCAAGTTCTGTACAGCTCAAGTTAGAGATTGCTGGGTGAGGAGGGTCATGGACCTGAAACGTTAACTTTGTTTCCCTCTCGACAGCGCCCTTGGCACAGTTGTTAGCGCTGCTGCCTCACAACGCCAGGGACTGGGTTCAATTCCTGGCTTGGGTCACTGTCTGTGTGGAGTTTGCACATTCTCCCCGTGTCTGCGTGGGTTTCCTCCGGGTGCTCCGGTTTCCTCCCGCAGTCTGAAAGATGTGCTGGTTATGTGCATTGGCCATGCTAAATTCTCCCTCAGTGTACCCAAACAGGCGATGGAGTGTGGTGACCAGGGAATTTTCACAGTAATTTCATTGCAGTGTTAATGTAAGCCTACTTGTGACACTATAAATAATAAATAAACTTTAAACTCTCCACAGATGCTGAGAGACCTGCTGAGTATTTTCAACATTTTGGGGACAATGCTCCCAAAAAATCAAAGTGCCCAATGGGCGGGAAACAGGAGTCTTTCTTACCCGTCTTTTGGGCAAGCTTAGCTTAATGAATCTCTGGGATTCTGTGCAATAGAATCCTTAATGTGAGTCAGCAGGTGGGTGGGGAGCGGGGCCTAATCCCGAGAGGCTGGCTTTAGCACACTGAAAGGGTCACTGCGCATGCGCCGAGCTGTCAGTGTGGGGAGATCGGCATATGCACACTGGCCCTACCCTCCCCATTACCAGCCCCCCCTTAGCAAATGCTACCCCCCCCTCCCATGGCCAAGCCAATCCCCCCCCACCCAGGTGCCACCCCGATCGCCGTTCTCCTTCCCAATCCCACTGATCTCTGATGCAGAGTGCGCAGCGGGTCCTCCCACCACTGCCACTGATTGACCTCAGTCCCAGTAGGCCACATCCCCTCAACACTGTCTCCTTGGCACTGCCCGGCATCTGGTGGGCAGCACCAGGGTGCTCGGTGGGCAGTGCCAGGGTGCCTGGCTGGCAGTGCCCAAGCGACACCCCCTGCCTGAAATCGTCCGGGGGGGGACCTCAATGGCTTCTGTCCTCACCAGCAGGGTGATCATTCCTGGTCCCCATTTATGGGGACCAGTTTTAATCCCCGCTGGTGGGATTCACTCCCAACGGTGTGGGGGGAACATTAGCGAGCCTGGAGAATACCGTCCCGGACTCGTTAATGATATGGAAATGTGAATTTCAATATTGCAATCAGTCTTGCTCTGATTTCCAGCTTGAGGCTGATTACGTCAAAACACATGGCCTGGGAGACTCGTGATAGGCTGGATACCGGTAACAAATCCCGCTACAAGCCCCCTGCTGATGTCTCTCAGCCTGCTGCACTATTCGAGTAGCACAGCGGGCCAGGAGAATCACCCCCTTCTCTGTTTTTATCACCTATGAATAGTGGAGTGGAATAGTCTGGTGAGTACCATTTTTAATGTTGCTTGGTATTCTCAGGTGAGTCACTGTTTCGGCTGTTAGTGTGAAGCTTTTGTCTTTTCAGCTTGTCATTAATCCATCCAAAACATTATTTGCCTGTCTGTACACTGGACACTGGCCTAGGGCTTCTGGCACAACCTCTGGTTGACATTATGGGTTTGTCATTTGGGAAGCTATTGTGGCTGGAAGAGGAGCAGGAAGACCAGGCCAGAGGCCTGCAGCTGCAGTAAGAAGAGGCAGAAGTTGGGACAAATGCCATCAAAGTCATGCTTCTGCCAGAGCCCTGATAATGTAAACGATCGACATCACAAAGCTTCTGGATAGATCGGAGAGAGACATCCAGGAGCATCACCTTCACTGACCCTCCAGGATCCCTGTCATGTACAATACAACTTTGCCCAGCCAGATAGCCAAAACTGACATGTGCCAGAATTTTACGTTGCTCGGCAACATACACACCCGACCTGGAGGTGCGTGAAATCACGCGAGAAGACATCGGCAGTGCGTCCTGTTGTCAGCATGCACTTGCATGATATTTCGGTTGGCAAGTACACGGGAGAGTTGGAGGTGCGCTCGCTTACAATCAAGCCCATTAAAAGGCCAGTGGAACTCAATTTTACATGGTCCATCTGCTTGTACGTTTGGCGGGGAGGCCCATTGGCCTAGTGACCTTTACGTTTTAGCTGCAACCTCCATCCAGGGTGGGGTGAAATGTCAGAGCTGAAATAATGTTTAGAAAGGTGTCTGGGGACTGAGGTTTGTGTTTGATTGTGCTGCCCAGACACTTTGCAGCGTTTTCCCATTGCAATTTAGCTTTCACAGGCCTGCCGCCCCCTGAGACAGCAGCTGTTGCCCTGAGGGAGCACACCAGGAGTGCCAGCCCACACCCTACCTTTTACCTGTGCCCATTCTCTTCCCACCTTCCCCAGCAGCGTGGAGCCTTTCTCAATGCGTGTTTCATGCCTGTTAATTGGCCCAGCCAGTGTGAAATCGTATTCCGGGGCCAGTCATAACCGGAAGCACATCTTGCACCTGCTTCCAGACCCACCGAGTGTGCACGCCCGACAGTGGAAAAAAAATCAGGCCATGGGGAAAAAGGTGCACGAAGAATTGGAAGAAACAGAAGATGATAGAATAAGATTCATATATCACCACAGCAGCAGAAGATTTTAATTCATTCATGGGACATGGGTGTCGTTAGCTGGCCAGCATTTATTGCCCATCCCTAGTTGCCCTTGGAGGGCAGTGCAGAGTCAACCACATTACTGTAGCTTTGGAGTCACATGTAGGCCAGACCATGATGCGCGATATAACACACGAGAGGCTGGATGTACTCGGGAAATAAAGGCTTTTATTGCCAACAATAACAGAGCTACTATATACAGTATACGATCCCAGACTAAAGGGTCACCAGGCAGAGCAGTGACCTTTATACCTCTCCCAGGAGGCGGAGCCGACTGGGGTGTACCATAAGGACTATATTAACAGGTAGAACAGCCCAACCCTAACCCCAACAGTAACATATCTACAGACTCATAGTACTGGCCAGACCATGGCTCAGCACTACCTGGTGGGAACCAACAATGGTTCACCACACTTCCCTAAAGGACGTTAGTGAACCAGCTGGGTCTTTCCAACAATCGGCATTATGGGTTTGTTGTTTGGGATGCTATTGCAGCTGGAAGTGGAGCAGGAAGACCAGGCCAGAGGCCTGTAGCTGCAGAAAGAAGAGGCAGAAGTTGGGACAAATGCCATCAAAGTCATGCTTCTGCCAGAGCCATGGTTTCATGGTCACAGTAGATTCTCAATTCCAGATATCTTCTTGAATTCAAATTCCACCATGTTGGGATTTGAACCTGAATCCCCAGAACATTAGCTGAATATCTGGATTAATAGTCAAGTGATAATAGCACTAGGCCATCGTCTCCCCTGGATATTTGACACCAGGTCATCGAGCACTGTTTTTGCTCAATCACCAGTTATTTCCCTGCACCAACAGTCCTTCCCAACACAATCCTTTGTGCACTCAATCCAAACACCGTCATATTATCTTGTTATTAAATGCCCATCAAACAATACAGCATGTGAGGAATTCAGTAAAAAAAAATCAGACCCAGAAATGAATCATTTTCCTACCAGGCCGTAGTACCCGACAGGCGGGTCGCCCACTTAAACCAGTGATCTAGCAATATGCTATCCCTGGTGACTCCAGTGAAAGCTACTTTGCCTCTATTAAGGGCATTTGAGATAACTTTGGTCATAGACATTGAGAAGCTCAGGTCTGAAGGGGGCAGGATTTATGTAGACATTGAAAGCCAAATGGCACAGATTTCTGCCCCTTCGAACTTCCAATCTACACATATTTACCACGCCTAGTCATACTGTGCCACCTGTAAACTTGAATTTACAACTCCAGGTTTTGGGTACGAAGTTAAGATCTTGCGATTAGAGAATTTAGAATCAGGGCAGTGTGGTTTGAGATTAAATGTAAGAGAATTAGGACAGGAGAGGAGCAGCAACATTTTTACACTGAGGGTCGAGGAGGCTGTGGAATGCACGACCAGAATTAAAGATTGTAACATTTAAGAACAAAGTAGGTAGATCGCTGAAGGAAAAAGGATAAAGAAATGTAAGAGTAGGATGGGTACATGAGAGCAGGGGCGGCACGTTGGCACAGTGATTAGCACTGCTGCCTCACAGCGCCAGGGATCGGGCTTCGATTCGTGGCTTGGGTCACTGTCTGTGTGGAATTTGCACATTCTCCCCGTGTCTGCGTGGGAGATGTCCAGCCTATCGCTGCGGTTTCCTCCCGCAATCCAAAAATGTGCAGGTTAAGTGGATTGGCCATGCTAAATTGCCCCTTAGTGTCAGGAGACTAGCTAGGGTAAATGCATGGGGTTATGGGGATAGGGGCTGGATGGGATTGTGGTCAGTGCAGACTCAATGGACCAAATGGTTTCCTTCTGCACTGTAGGATTCTATGACTGTCATTCAAGTGGCGAATAAGGACCAACATGGAATGACTAGCGTGTTGCCATGTAATTCTAAATGATCCTGATTTTTGCAGGTTGAGATTTACTAGGATGCTATGGGGACTTGATGGTTTGAGTTATAAGGAGAGGCTGGATAGACTGGGACATTTTGCTCTGGAGCGTAGAAGGCTGAGGGGTGATCTTATAGAGGTCTATAAAATAATGAGGGGCATAGATCAGCTAGATAGTCAATATCTTTTCCAAAAGGTAGGGGAGTATAAAACTAGAGGGCATAGGTTTAAGGTGAGAGGGACGAGATACAAAAGGGTCCAGAGGGACAATTTTTTCACACAGACGGTGGTGAGTGTCTGGAACGAGCTGCCAGAGGTAGCAGTAGATTTTGTCTTTTAAAAAATGTTTAGACAGTTACATGGGTAAGATGGGTATAGAGGGATATGGGCCAAAGGCGGGCAATTGGGATTAGCTTAGGGGTTTAAAAAAAAAGGGCGGCATGGACAAGTTGGGCCGAAGGGCCTGTTTCCATGCTGTAAACCTCTATGACTCTATGACTCTAGTACTGACTAGATTGGAGCACATTATTAGAAGCAGTCTGAAGTTAGCCAGAGAGATGGGCTCCTGAGAACAATGCTCCTTTCTCTGCAATATTGCTCCTGGATCGCTATTGACAGGAATCAGAGCAGAAATCCTTGAATAACATAAATTCATCCTACTTGGGTGCATGCAGTGGAGAGATATGTGCCAGCTATATGTTAGATTCATTTGTTCCATGAGCATTGTTAGTGCTGTGATTCATGAAACTGAATCAGAGGTATCTGCCGGCTCAGCATTAATGAACCTTATTCGGAAAATGATTTTAAATGTACATGTCTGCGGCTGGAGGAACAAAGCAATCGATTATTACATAGCAAATTGCGATAATTTGGATTTGGCAAAGATGGCTGTAACAATAACTGAAACAGGCTTATGTCTGAGAGAGGCATAGAGGAGGAATTCTCTGCACATTCCTGCCAGTAAGTGGATGGTCTGTCTGGAGGATGTGAATCAAGGAAAGCGAGACAAAGAAAGTCTCATGCATTAGCCTTGACCACCCTCTCAAACTGACTGGTCAAATCTTCTTCACGTCCCACTCTTATCAATAATAGATGCTCATCTATTGACTGCCCCATTCCACATAAATCAGGACAAAGGGGTAAAATTCTGATCGATTCCTCTCTGTTCCCATCTTTGCACTGTTGATTGAAAGGAAGGTCATAAAAGAAGAGGATGCAGCGATACTTTGGTATGGGAGTAAAAAAGGAAATAAGACAACAGCCAAAGTCCTCCAACCTCGCCTGCAGCTGAGGTTATCCGGTCCCGCTGCTGTGAGATTTGGCTGTGGGGCGTGCAAAACTGGAGAATTCCGGCTTCCACATCAGCATTTTTGCTTAATTTCAGCTATTTCCCACTCTTTCAACAAAGTTTATTTGCACCTGGACTTCAAGTTAGATTTGTTCTTCTGGGGACCCCAAGGTCTTTAGGCAGCCACTCAATTGTTGGCCTGTTCCTTTAAGCTACTGCAGGAAGGGAAATACCTCAACAGCACTATGGTCCCCCTCCCTCCCTCCCTCCTCCCCCTCCTCCACCCTGCAGTGGTGGGCTCCCAATGCATAGTGCAGGAGCTGCTTTAAGAGCTGGAGCTGCATACTTAACTGACCCTGACACCAGAAAATGGGAGAGGGCCATGACTGGGTTGAAGCATTAGACACATGTCTGGTCTAATCTTGCCCTTAAAGAAAATTATTTGCATTGTGTCAATCTCACAAGACACGTTGATATCATAGCATTATCAACTTTGTTATTAATTTTTGCAATGCTTTGAGTAAAACGTGTCAAATTAAATTGCTTTGAGAAAATGGGTGGGAGGAACATCGCTTTTGAGTAAATCCATTACCTGTTTATATTTCACGCTACACAAAGCCAAAGGACACCAAATTGACATTGTACAGGTTACATGTCAGAGCACATCTCACATACTGTGCCCAGTGTTGGCCTTCCCACATGGTGGGTGATGTAGTGCTTTGAGAAAAAGACCAGAGGAGAGCTGCACAGGTGATTCCAAACTTAAAGGGCGTCAGCTACTCAGGCAGGCTCAAGGACCTGGGTCTACTTACTTTAGAGCAAAACGGGCTGAGAGGCTACTTGATAGAAACCATTCAAAATAATTAAAGGCTGAGGTAGAGATCCTAGCGATATATAGGTCTGGATGCTTTGCTCCCCCTGCTGGCGGGTTTGAAGGTGGGAGGAGTTCGAAAAATCTTGCATTTGACCTGCCTGCCACCTGCCCCCGGCTGGTATGAAATTTTGTGGGGGCCTTTGGAGGCAGTGGCCTCTTGAGGGCCTTGGCCTATTGTTCTTGGCCTATTGAGGGCCGTTTAAAGGCCTCATCCTGCCTTCACTATTATTTTACCTGTGGCAGGGGGAGGCCACGTTATCTGGGCAACTTGGCAGCTTTAGCTGCGCAGATTGGGGTCGGGGGACCTCCTTTGCAGCTTCCCTGCGCTCATCGGAGGCCCCTCCCCATTCGCACTCCTTTCTTGAACTTTCCCTTCAGCCTCTCAAATTTGGCCCCCTCACTTTGCAGGGAAGCTGTGTCAATATTCAGCCTATCAAGTCTCATGTTGATCACGACACTATTGTGTGCAATATCGACCAGCTGCAAGTGGCTTCTCAATCCTGTGTTCATGGTCCTGACATTCCAACTTGTCAGTCAAAGAGTTGGCATCTTCTTTTCCTTTTCAGTTGTTTTGTTTGCTTGTTTGTCAATGACAATATTGTATTCACAATCGGTAAAAGTACAAAAACTGTACACTCTCGATAGGCTATTATCCGGATGATGGGCAATCAAATGATTGCTCGCAGTGGATTTTGCTGGTAATCACTTATTGAACACTACGCTAGTTGTCACCAAGTGTGCACAGCTGGCCCTCTTCTGAGCAGAAGTACTGCTTAAGACCTCTTTAAATCTGATCACAGAGGCTTACCAGGAGCTTCCCAACAGATTTTGGCTTCGGATTGGCACTGGAGAATCAGAACAAATGATAAACTTGTCGACAATGATCCTCGTGATAACATTGCTGCAGCAAATCCCCGGTCTTTGGAAATTTAGTTTTTGTGAATAATATTACAAGCAATATGCACCCATAAAAACATCCTATGAGCCGGTATAAGGAGCTGTGTATATAAGGATGTGTCTGCTTGTAGATGTGTGTGTGAATGCCTGTGTATATAACTGCAGAATCCTCTGTGCAGATAGAAAGAAAGAATCTTAATGTTCCAAATCACTTTAACACCCGTAAAGTAATTTTGAAGTGTAGTCATCATTGTAGCACACTTTCGTGTGGGCCATATATATATATATAAATATATCTACATGATCCCATCGACATGAATCTGCACATGGATGCAAATAAACAGAGCAAATGTACGGTGGCCTGGCACTCGCATCTGCAAAATATGTGCCTCTAAATGCTGAAGTCATGACGGAACAATGGAATGCGATGATCTTACTAGCTATTTGCAGTTCACAAATCCTGTCTCAAATCCTGCCTCTGTTAAAAAAAAACCCTTAAAAATTACAACAGGATCATCTCTGTGCCCCAAGCAGCTGCAGGAGAAGTGTGAAGCAAAATCAGATGCTCATAAAGTCAGAGTAAACTGTTTTTCAAACCACAGAACAGTTAGGGACTTGTTACAGAGTTTAACAAAGACACTGACAAGTGACACATCAGCTGCAGTATTTTTGGAGTGCTATCTGGTGCTAACTCTAATAATGAGTACTAGCATGGGCTAACCATCAGGGCCCATTCCCATTATGTCTCCCCGGAGGGATGAGTTCACTTGTTGGCTGGAGGAAAGGACCTTCCAATCCCTTGGCTGTAAATGTTAATGTACTGTGAAGAGAAAGCCAATGAAGTCTGAATGCGTCACAAGCTCCGAGCCATGAAATTCTCTGACCTCCATTTCCTTTTACATTCCCTCTGACCTGCAGTTTTAATTTTCTGGAAATTCACACTTTCCATGTGTTGGGCCAGATTACACAAACAGAACCTGCCTTTTCCACAGAGGGGTGGGGAATGAAAGTATGCCCTAAGAAAAACAACAACTTCATAGACTTATAAGTTAACCCTTTGAGGGCGGTGCAGTATTTCTAAACGTTAAAGAAAAATCTGCAGTTCTTTTGGTTTGTCTTGACAATTGAGAACTTTGCTGTCGAGGGATGATTCGAGTTCAAGTGAATTGTTGAAGAAAAGTATCCAGATGTGTGGCGTTTGTCCATTAGCATAATTAAATCTCAAAGAATTTGAAGGTCGTTGGTTGTGAAATTGGGCTCTATAGCAGCACTGGTGCCAGCACTTCCGAAACCCCACACTCAAAAAGCCACGGCCGAAATGCTTCCGGCTATTCCGGCACGACCCACATGGTATGCACTGTGTGTGGATCGTAATGTCAAACTACCTCTAATGGTGGTTTAGTGAACAATTTGCCATATTCCATTCTGGACCAGGCAGGTCCAGGTAATGTCCTGTAATAAGTCCTCGGAGGCAGAAGTCCCTTCACCAAAATCCCTTTATTTACAAGGCTGACAACAGCATACAGAGTGCTTTCAGTTAGCAGTCTACACTAGGAGTCCCAGAGGAACTGACGCTCCTTGTTAAGTACAAAGCAAGAGGCTCCCTGATAGGCCCATCAATGTGGAGGGAGTTCATATTCTAACAGGCCAACCTCAATTGCCTGATTAAAGTCATTACATGCTTCCACTCTTAGTTGAACATACACACAAGGGAGCCTCCAACTCCCGCCACTGGCATCATTTAATGGGCTAACCTTTCAGCTTTCAGGTGAGGTGTGTTTAAATTACTTCTGCTGGTGTCAGTGGAAGCATTGTGTTGAGCCGTAGTGGAGGAGTTTTGCAAACATTTCAGATTTTTAAGAGAATGGTGTATTTGACAAGGAAGTTGGAGGAGTTGGTTGGCCTGTCAGGGGAAGGTCTACAATAGTGATGCAGTCTATAGCTCCAGGCCTTGGGCAAGAGTATGATATGAAAATGGACACAGTCACCAGAGAGGAGAAGCAGTACGCTGGAGAGGAAGAAGGTGGAGTAAGAGAAGGAGGAAAAAGAGGCGAGGCAGAGGCACCCAGGCTTCCTTCACTCCAGGTGGGCTGTCCTTGAATGGATACTTAGACTCCAGTTCTCCCATGCTAATACTATAGTTGCTGCACACTTCCCCACCTTTCAATCCATCTGCTACACACAGCATCCTCTTGGCCAAATCCCTGAAATCAAAATCACCAACAAACAAAATTCCACAATAACTTTCCCCAACAATACATTGACACAAAACTGAATGACTCACCCTCTTGCATTCCCTTATTGTCTGTATTTTGGGCTTTGCCTGACCTAGTGCTCCTGCACAGTGCAATCCCAATGGCTGCAGCATTACTACTACTGAGTTTCACTGGCAAAGAATGAAACTGGCCTTGCAGTTCGGAGCCTTGGCAGCCCAGCTTCAGTCTGCACCCCCTCAGGGCTGACTGAGGAGCAACAGCAAGGGCACTGGTAGAGGGGCAGTGGTAGAGGCACAAATGCCAAGGCAGGACAGCAGGCCAATGCTCCATAAAGTCACTTGCACTCTCCCAGGGCAGCGCCTCAGCAATTCTAGTAATCTGTTGGAAGACAGATAGCTGTTCCACTTCGAGACCCTACATGTTCTTTTGAGCGCAGGTATTTACAGCCATGATGGTGACAATAACAAGCTGGGCTCTCGTCGTCTCATTAAGACATTGTATGGCTTCTGATCATGTGGCACTGGAAGCTGAGCCGCACAGATTTGTGCAGGTTTGTGGGAGATGTCATGGAGTTGGCCAGCATCTCCACATTGAAAGGGATGAGCTCCAAGCTCAGCACAAAACCCTGTGCTAAGTTGGAGCTGGACTTCTATGATCTGTGATAGTGACAGGAGACTAGCCACCACCCACTACAACAAGCCATGGAGCTGGCACACAAACTATTCTTTCCTGCCTAGATGCAACCCACTCCTGCCCAGTAACTCGCCATGTGCAGATCCCTTCTTTCTACTAACCTCTAGAGTACAGAAGTATCATAGAATCATTACAGTGCAGAAAGAGGCCATTTGGCCCATCGAGTTTGCACCGACAACAATCCCACCCAGGCCCTATTCCTGCAACCCTATGTATTTACCCTGCTAATCTCCCTGACACTAAGGGGCAACTCACCAAAGCCAATCAACCTAACCCACATATCATTGGACTGTGGGAGGAAACTGGAGCACCCGAAGGAAACCCATGCAGACACAGGGAGAAGGTGCAAACTCCACACAAATAGTCACCCAAGACTGGAATTGAAGCCAGGTCCCTGGCGCTGTGAGGCAGCAGTGCTAACCACTGTGCCACCATGCCCCGCCAGTAATGCCAGTATCTGAACTGGTGATGATGGTGATGAGGCTGCACCGGCTGGTCAGTGTCGCATTCAGTTGTTTGGTATTTGATTATGTGCGCCTGTTGACTGTTCTCCGTGCTACACACAGGCCTTGGTTACTGAGAAAGTGAAACTAAACTGAAAGCAAGCTGTAAGCATGAAAGAAAACATTTTAAAAGAATTGAATAAAACTCCTGTCCGGTCATTTGGTGTCATCTCCATTGCACAAAACACAACAACCAAGCAGCAGTTCAGGTGATCTGGAAGTTAAAATACAGAAAGGGAGAGTTGGGCTGATGGAGGAGTTGGGTGGAAATCAAGATGTTCGATGTCACGCCATCTGCAACTTACACTTCATGCTCGATAGCAGGATGAGGATGTAGTGGGGTTTGAGGCAGAAACATTCCTTCAACAGCACCTTTCAAACCGACAATCCCTACCACCTAGAAGGACAAAGGCAGCAGATGCATTGGAACACCAAGTTCCTTTCCCTTCCAGCACTGGATAGCACTGCTGCCTCACAGCACCAGGGACCTGGATTCAATTCCCGACTTGGGTCACTGTCTGTGTGGAGTTTTCACATTCTCCCCGTGTCTGCGTGAGTTTCCTCTGAGTGCTCCGGTTTCCTCCCACAGTCCAAAGATGTGCAGGTTAGGTGAATTGGCCAGGCCAAATTCTCCCTCAGTGTACCCGAACAGGCGCTGGAGTGTGGCGACTAGGGGATTTTCACAGCAACTTCATTGCAGTGTTAATGTAAGCCTACTTGTGACTAATACTTTAACTTTAAGACACACCACCCTGACGTGGAACTACAATGCTGTTCCTTCACTGCCACTGGGTCTACCTGCACTACTTGGATTACAGCTGCTCAAGAAGGCAGCTCACTACCATTTTCTCCTGGGTAATTAGGATTGGGCAATAGATGCTGGTCCAACCAGTGACACCGACATGCCATGAAAGAATAATTTAACAAAAACCTGTTATCCTGAATGTTCATGGTGACTCAGGTGCAACTAACTCTGTCACAGCAGCTCCATGATAAGGATCACCTTCTCCTCCAGAGGGCACAGTCAGTGCAGACGTGCCTGCAATGTGCTAGTGCTCTGCTGCTCCCTGTAGTTAAGTGTGACTTCTTCCTGAAGAGAGAAGTGGAATGTCAGTGCATGCATTGCAGTGTGATTGAGCCATGTGCCTGCCATAGCTGAATAGCTGGAGGTAGGTGGAAGCCAAGATGTGAGGCTGGCAGGATTGGTATGTGTATGTGGAGGAAGTGGAGTGTCTGAACGTTAAGCCTGAATCCTGATTGTTGCTGGGTGAATGAAGAGAGTGTGCGGCATTGAGCACAGAGATGTTGATGGAGCAGTGAGTAAGGGATGTCATGTCAAAATGAATTCCCTGGCTTTAACTCCTGGATGAAATCATTGGAATGTTTCAGCACTCCAGCCAGGACCTCACGGCCATGCTTTGGGAATTGACTTGCTCGCATTCTCTTTCCAGGGTTTTCTTTACAGGACTACCTGCTCCCTTTTGGGGAAGTGTCTCTCCTCCTTACACCTCCATTGCTAATGCCTCCCTCGTCATATCAGAAAACCTGGAAGCCCCCCTACCTTTTGCTCCATTTGCTTTTCCTTCCAGTCAAGCATTTCAGGGACAGTTACAGAATGTTGTCTGCTGAGTGCAGCTCCTCTTTAGGTGGGGCAGGCTGGCTTTAAGAGGTGCTGGCTTGCTATGCGTCACTGCCTAGCCACTCATGCTGGTGTAACCAGACTGTTTCCTGTCACACTGTACATTGAAATCATTTAGATTTCAGTATGCTGTCTGCCTCACAGCACCAGGGACTCAGGTTCGATTCCCACCTTGGGTCACTGTCTGTGGAGTTGCACATTCTCCCCATAGGTTTCCTCCGGGTGCTCCGGTTTCCTCCCACAGTCCAAAAGACTTGCTGTTTAGACGCATTGGCCATGCTAAATTCTCCCCCAATGTACCTGAATAGGCGCCGGAGTGTAACGACTAGGGGGTTTTCATAGTAACTTCATTACAGTGTTAATGTAAGCCTACTTGCGACAAAATAAATAATCTTTAAACTTAACTGTCTGGGCTGCACAGGTTTCTTCAACAATAGCAATGTCCATGCAGGCAGCAGCCTGAGGCACTGTCTGACGTAGGGAATCCATGTCAGTCTTGCCTCGGGCTGCTTTGAGGTGACTCTACAAGAATAAATATTTCCCCCACAATGTCCTTGGAGATGTGTCTCTTCTATACCTGGTATTCCATCAAAGGTCTCCATGTAACTTCAGATTGGTTCTTGCAAATGTTAGATATGGGAGGAATGTGAAACTGTATCTAAAGTCTGAATAAATCCACATTCTAATCCCTTCTAATGGATCAGCAATTTATTCGGCAAATGTGAAGCTGTAGATATTTCCAACTGCGTCCTTGTGTGTGTCAGTGTAGCTCTACGGATGACTGAATGACACTGAGCTAATGGGTATATTTGTACAAGTGTGTGGGGGAAGGCACATGCTTAGGATAGTTTTGTTTTATGCTAATGAATAAAATGAGTAAATGAAAGGTTTTTTTTGGTTTGTGGTATGTCCTCTGTATGTATGAGACTCTAAAGATAGCATAGAAAAATATATAGAAACAGAAATGTCAGATAATAAATCAATAGGTTAAATAAGCAGTCAGCTTCTTAAGCAGAAAAGAAATTTCCAAATGTTACATTGATTCCGATAATTGTTCTTGAAAAACAGTTCCAATGGCCATGCGCCATGTGGGCTTTCATTTTCAAAACCACAACCACTGGGATGGCACGGTGATGTGGAGATGCCGGCGTTGGACTGGGGTAAACACAGTAAGAGTTTTAACGACACCAGGTTAAAGTCCAACAGGTTTATTTGGTAGCAAATGCCATTAGCTTTCAGAGCGCTGCTCCTTCGTCAGATGGAGTGGAAATCTGCTCTCAAACAGGGCACAGAGACACAAAATCAAGTTACAGAATACTGAATGCGAATCTCTACAGCCAACCAGGTCTTTAAGATACAGACAATGTGAGTGGAGGGAGCATTAAGCACATGTTAAAGAGATGTGTATTGTCTCCAGACAGGACGGCCAGTGAGATTCTGCTTGCAGAATCTGTGCTTAATGCTCCCTCCACTCACATTGTCCGTATCTTTAAGACCTGGTTGGTTGTAGAGATTTGCATTCTAATCAGTATTCTGTAACTTGATTTTGTGTCTCTGTGCCCTGTTTGAGAGCAGATTTCCACTCCATCTGACGAAGGAGCAGCGCTCTGAAAGCTAATGGTATTTGCTACCAAATAAACCTGTTGGACTTTAACCTGGTGTTGTTAAAACTCTTATGATGGCACGGTGACACAGTGGTTAGCGCTGCTACCTTACAACGCCAGGGACTTGGGTTCGATTCCTGGCTTGGGTCACTGTCTCCCCATATCTGTGTGGGTTTCCTTCGGGTGCTCCAGTTTCCTCCCACAGTCTGAAAGATGTTCTGGTTGGGTGCATTGACCATGCTAAATTCTCCCTCAGTGTACCCGAACAGGTGCTGGGGTATGGCGACTAAGGGATTTTCACAGTAACTTCATTGCAGTGTTAATGTAAGCCTACTTGTGACATTAATACAATAAACTTTAAACTGTCAAGTTATGCTGTGATGAACAAAGTTGTTACTTCCGTACCTGTGTGCATGTCTGTGATACCACATTGAATTCAGCCTATGTAATTACCCCAAATGTACAACACAAGCCAAAATATCAAATTCTTGTATCTAACAATAGAGATCACACCCTTCAGCAAAATAAGTTGTGAATATCATTGAAATGAATAATAATGGCAGTAGGTAACATTGAACCTGGAGGTGCGGAAGGTGCGGGGGACTGTGGTGAAGCAGCAGTGTAAAAGAGATCCAGCCAGATTGAATTTTAATTTCCCAACTCAGCAGCTGGCCAGTTGACTGGCTGGCCGATTGCTGAGCAGGCAATCTCAGAGCAGGAAGCAGCAGCCAGGCACCCCTGGGGAACTGTCGAAGCCAATCAGGAGAGGAAAGAGAGCCAGGAAATGGAATTCGGAAGATGTTGCCAATCACAGTGGGGGGGGGGGGGGGGGGGGGGGGGGGGGCGGGGTGGAGGGAGGGAGCTGGAGATCAGGGCTTGGGGAGAGGCTGCTGATTGCAAGAGGGCGCTGGATATTGAACCTTCGGGAGGATTGGTACTTATGGAGAGGTGGAAATGAGAGGCTGCGATTAGCAGCATGGATGTGGAACAACTGGGATAGTACACCTGCTCTTACTGGTCCACAGCGAGTGCTCGCCAAGTGCTTACCTTCTTCAGCATGCAGTTTCTACCTCCCTTTTCCTGCTGGATTTCTCTGATCACTAAAAATTCTACATGGTAACAGCTAAAGATAATCTTCAAATTGCACTGCAGGAGGCTGATTTAAATATGTTAAATGTGACTCTCCTTACGAACAACCTACTTACTAACATCAATGCTCAGCTTGGGTTCTACAGGGACCACAACACTCCAGAGCTCAATACAAGCTTGGTTCAAACATGGGCAAATTATCTGAATTCCAGAGGTGAGGTGAGACTGGACGGACTATCCTTGATATCAAGGCAGCATTTGATTGAGTGTGGCATCAAGGAGCTCTGGCAAAACTGAGGTCAATGGGAATCAGGGGAAAACCTCTCCATTAGGGAGTCATACCTAGCACAATGGTTGCGGCTGTTGGAGGTCAATCATCTCAGTCCCAGGACATTGCTACAGGAGTTCCTCAGGGTAGTATTCTAGCAACCACCGTTAGCTACTTCCTCACTGACCTTCCCTCCAGCATAAGATCAGAAGTGAGGACGTTCATTGATAATTGCACAGTGTTCAATTCCATTCGCAATTGCTCAGATGCTGAAGCAGTCTGCATCCACATGCAGCAAGTGTCGGGAAACATCAAGTTTGGGCTGGTAAGTAACAGTTGTGACACATAAGTAAGTGCCAGGCATTTCCAAAGTTTTTTTGTTAATTTGTTCTGTTTGTTAAACCATTTTCAACATGACGTGAATATGTATCGCAAATTATGAAATGGATCCAATCAATAACCTACTCGTGTAGGAATGAGAACATATATGGATCAAGCATAGCGATACCAAACAGTCCTAAACCACATACACTTCAGTCTCATTTAACCCTGAGTTCTGGGATAGTGCTGTAAAGATGCAGGGCTTATAATAATAATACCTTAATACTGAAGACCCTAAACAAGTAAGATGAAAGGATGATAATGTCCCAATCACTTTCAATACTTAGAACTTGGAATGTGTTATGTGCTGCAAACAAGCTCCCCTGGATCACACATTCAGTTTGAGCTCCAACAACTTGAGAACTCTATATTACAGCCAACATTTTTTTTCCATGGTGCAGTTGGTGTTATGAGGAGACTGGAGGAGGTTATATTTGGAATGGTTGTTGCGTCCAACTTTGAGCAACTATTTATATGTCATATGATAAGTTGCACTCTTATTTCTGTTGACGACAACTAAGATTTAATTAATGTTTTTCCATACTCTTTTGGTCACCATAAGCCTGTGTTGCTCTTTTGATGACCTTTAACCTGTGCCAGGCATGAGGTCGTTTGGGGCGTTGTAGATTTTATTCTGTAGGGAGTGCGAGCATGTAGCAATATTAATGTATCGATCACTCCATTACTGAAGTTATTAGCACATTAACACTAAAGTCAAGAAAACGTCTATCGGAAATTACTTAAAATATAGAATGAATGCTTAGACTTTCTGAGAATATAGATGTATAGAGAGAATTGAACTAGCTGAGCTTCACCTTCATAGAAAGAAAGTGATGTTCACCTAGTTTAGTGTAAAATGACAGCACTGATAGCTAGGACAATCAGGATTTTATTTTGATGTCTAGAAATGCCCATTGTCTAAAGGTGGAAGAGTCTATTCCTGGTTTCACACCAAATTCACCAGCATTGGCCATGCCTCAAATGGTAACACTCTCGCTTATGCATCAAAATGTTGTAGATTTAAGCCTCACTCCAGGCAATTTTCAATACAAAAATCTACTCCAGTGCAGCACAGGCGGAGTGCTCAGTGTCATCTTTCAGATAAGATGTTAAACCGAGTCCTCATTTACTCTCTCAGGTGGATATAAAAGACACCATGGCATGGACAGAAGAGGAGGCAGCTTTCGATGGAGCCCTGACCAATGTTTCATGCTATGAAAGGGCTTGATAGGGTAGGTATTGGGAAGATGTTTCTACTTGCAGGTGAAACCAGAACTAGGAGCCACAAATACAAGACAGTTACTAATAAATCCAATAGGGAATTCAGGAGAAACTTCTTTATCCATGGAATGTGCAAATGTAGAACTCGCACAACCGGGGACATGTTGTGGTGATGAGCATAGATGTGTTTACAGGAGAGCTAGATTAGCACATGTGGGAGAATGGAATAGAAGAATACGTTGATGCGGTTAGATGAGGAAGGGTGGGAGGAGGTTTGAATGGAGCATTAAATGCCAGCATAGAGCTGTTGGGTTGAATGTGCAGTAGATAACATGCAACCCAGCCCCAAACCCACCTCCAATGCTCCCACACACAATTTAAATAGAGACGAGCTTTGGAGCCTGTGGTGATTGTCCGTTTATGCTTCACTCTGCGGAGTAAGGGGCATATGATCCGGGGAATCAATCTGGCAGCAGGATGGTGGATCACCCTGGGGAGCTTGGGTTTCTGATGCAGAACCTTCCTGGGAGCTGGCTGCAGTCACAAGGCTGCAAGCCTCTGTATAGCCTTTACGTGTAAATAGACATGCTGTTGTTTATCCCTTAACTGGTGAACAAGAATTATTACATTGGTGATGAGGGTAAAAGTGAGTGTCGATCTGTGAGTATACAGTTTCCTCTGATATTGAGTGAAGTTGAGACAAAGAGCAGTAAATACAAAAATGCCCCTATTTGCAATGATAGATCATTTAGATGCCTTTGTGGAGAACTGGACACAATACATAGAGCGTTTGGGCTATTACTTTCATGCCAATGGAATAGAGGAGGAGGGGAAGAGAAAGGCAATCCTCCTGAGTGTGTGTGGCCCCAGGCTTACAATTTGATTCACAGTTTCAGAACCTCAAGCATGCCCGACACCAAATCATTCCGTGAGATCATTGAATTGGTAAAGTCACATCTCCATTTGAAACTATCAGTCATATTACAGAGATTTAATTTTAATTCAAGGGGGGGGAAACACCAGGGGAAAGTATTGAGGCTGATATCATCAAGTTGAAACAAATCTCGGAGCACTTTGACTTTGGAGCCACTTTGAATGATATGCTGCAAGACAGATTAGTCTTCATGGTAAATAAAGTGGTAACAGAAGTTACTAGCGGAGGCAGATGCAAATTTCAAATTGGAGATGGTGCAGGCAATGGAGAGCACTGAAAGGGTGCACAAAAGTTACAAAGTGCACAAAATGACACTGTTCACCAATCAGGACAGGAGCTTGCAGTCAGCAGAGGAACCAAAAACAAAAATGTAGCAGTGAAGCAGGGAATGAATTGAGCCACAAATAAAACAAGAAGATTTAGAAGAGGAAATCAATTGGCAAAGATTGAAGCAGAATGTTCGTGTTGTGGCGGTAACCACTCCCTGAATACTGCAGGTATAAAGAGGCTGAATGTTTTTCCTGTCAGAGGAAAGGCCATTTAAGGAATCGGTGCCAAAGCAAGTCAAGTCTATTGAGTAACCGATTAGGTAGAGCATCACAAGTATATAATGTGGAAGATGCTAGCACCAATGATTTAGATGTTCACACCCTGTTTAATGTGAAAGTGAGCAAGATAGTCTTCATTGCTATAATTCTCCTCGTAAGTGGAAAGCCTCTTAAGATGCAAGTCGACACTGGGGCATCTGCTACTGTGACAGATCTACATATGATTCGGTGCTTGAGAGAAAGAACCCAGCCATTGAATTTAAAGAGTACTGCAGCAAAGTTAACAACTTACACAAGAGAAGCCATAAAAATAATAGGTATGACAACAGTACCTGTAAGTTATGGGCAACAGTCTGCCTAGCTCCCTGTAATAATAGCGTCAGGCGAAGGACAAAGCCTTCTGGGCCTTGATTGGAAATCAAGTTAAATTGAACTGAGACTTTCCAAGTGTGGAGAGGAGGACTGCTCGAACTGATGAAGAAATATGAGAGCATCTCCAGTGACGAGTTAGACAAGATACAAGGCTTAATAGAGGTGTACAAGATTATGAAGGGTATAGATAGGGTGAACAGTGGGAAGCTTTTTCCCAGGTCGGAGGTGACGATCACGAGGGGTCACGGGCTCAAGCTGAGAGGGGCGAAGTATAACTCAGATATCAGAGGGACGTTTTTTACACAGAGGGTGGTGGGGGCCTGGAATGCGCTGCCAAGTAGGGTGGTGGAGGCAGGCACGCTGACATCGTTTAAGACTGACTTGGATAGTCACATGAGCAGCCTGGGAATGGAGGGATACAAACGATTGGTCTAGTTGGACCAAGGAGCGGCACAGGCTTGGAGGGCCTAAGGGCCTGTTTCCTGTGCTGTACTGTTCTTTGTTCTTTGTACAAGTGAAGATATATGTGAATCCAAAGGCAACCCCTCAATTTTTTGGCAAGACCTGTACTGTACGCCTTACAATACCGTATGCCTCACCTGATGAAGGGGCAGAGCTCCAAAAGATCATGTTATGAGAAAAGGTAGATATTGAATTAAAGAGTTAGGAAGAACTGGGCATTATCCAGCCAGCTCAGTCCATGGAATGGACAACACTCATAGTCCCCGTGTTAAAGCCAGAAAAAACTGTCCGAAGTTGTGGGGACTGCAAGTTAACAGTTAATCAGGCTGCCAGGTTGGATAAATATCCAATCCTGAAAATGAGGACCTGCATGCAAAGCTGGCCGGAGGTCAATCTTATACAAAACTGGATGTGAGTCATAGATATCAGCCTATTTCTGAGTCCAAAGGAGTGCCTGGTCTAGCATGTAACATTTTAAACTCCCAGCAATGGGATTTCTGTGATCGGCTAATTCCACATCACCACCCGATATTGAATGCCCGCCATCACATTGCGTAACTCCCCATGCAATGTTTGACTTCTCTGGGAATATCTATCCCAAATTGCCTCCCAGTGAAATCCACCTCTCCACAACCTCCACACCCTCATTCTGCAATGACCTCCACTCCCAGCCTTCTTCCCAGTCTGATAGAGCGCCAGGCTGTCAATCTGGCTGAGCATCAGGTGGCAAATCGGTTCAAAACAATTTAAAACCAGTCCTGCCATTAAATTTGAGAGGAACGTATACCTGGGTGATGCGCGATTAATCCACTCGGGAGGCTAGATCGTACCCGGGAATAAAGGCTTTTATTCGCAACAAGAATGGAGCATACTGCTTAACAATACAATCCCAGACTAAAGGGTCACTAGGAAGTGCAGTGACCTTTATACTCCTATAGGAAGGCGGAGCCAACCGGAGTGTACCACAGAACAATGCTAACAGGTGGAACACCCCAACCCTAACCCCAACAGTAACAAGAGTAACATATGTACAAGTACCCATAGTGATAACCATCTATGGTTCAGTACCCATAGTGGTAACCATCTATGGTTCACCACATTCACCCCTCCTTTAAAAACAAAGGCCGGTGGGGCAAGAAAACAGTACGAACTGTCCATATGTTCACAAGTTCAGTCATATCGGAGGTCTGCACCGTCTCTGCGACCTCCGCAGCACTGGCGGTAGTGCCGGTTCTGGTGACCGTGGTGTCCCTCTCTCCAAGGTGGTGTCCAGTGACTCCTCCAGTTCCTCACGCACGGGTGGACCTCGAGGTGGCGACAATCTCCTGGACTCAGGCAAGCTGTACACGGGAGTAAGAGGATTAAGTGGAGGTCCCGATACTGCCCGCGCCGTGTCAGGAGGGGAGAGAATGGGCAAAGGAACCCTAACCAGGGGTGTGGGAGCAACGGGGGTTTCCAGGTCCCCTGCAGGCACCAGATCTCGGATAGAGACCGTGTCCTCTCGCCCGTCAGGATATGCTACATAGGCATATTGAGGGTTGGCGTGGAGGAGATGGACCTGTTCAACCAAAGGGTCGTACTTACGGGTCCTAACATGCCGCCGCAGGAGGACAGGTCCTGAGTACGTCAACCAAGACGGCAGTGAGGTCCCAGAGGAAGACTTCCTAGGGAAGGTAAACATCCGCTCATGTGGGGTAGCATTGGTTGCTGTACACAGGAGGGACCGGATTGAATGGAGCGCATCAGAAAGTACCTCTTGCCAACGGGAGACTGGAAGACCCCTAGACCTTAACGCCAGTAAGACAGCCTTCCAGACTGTAGCGTTTTCTCGTTCGACCTGCCCGTTACCCCAGGGGTTGTAACTCGTAGTCCTACTTGAGGCAATTCCTTTAGAGAGCAGGTATTGCCTCAAGTCGTCGCTCATAAACGACGAACCCCTATCACTGTGGATATAACTGGGGTAGCCGAACAGGGTAAAAAGATTCCGCAAGGCTTTGATGACCGTGGCAGCGGACATGTCAGAACAGGGAATGGCAAAAGGGAATCGGGAGTACTCGTCAACCATGTTGACGAAATACACATTCCGATCTGTCGAAGGAAGGGGGCCCTTGAAATCAACACTCAGTCGTTCAAAAGGGCGAGTGGCCTTAATGAGGTGTGCCCTGTCAGGTCGGTAGAAGTGCGGCTTGCACTCAGCACATACCTGGCAGCTTCGAGTTATCGACCTGACATCCTCTATGGAGTAGGGCAGATTCCGGGCCTTTACAAAATGGAAGAGCCGAGTGATCCCCGGATGGCGAGATCATTGTGGAGGGTCTGTAGCCGGTCCTCCTGCACACTGGCACATGTTCCACGCGACAGGGCATCTGAGGGCTCATTGAGCTTCCCCGGACGGTACATGATATCATAGTTGTAGGTGGAGAGTTCGATTCTCCACCTCAAGATTTTATCATTCTTAATTTTTCCCCTTAACATGTTGTTGAACATGAATGCCACGGACCGCTGGTCCGTGAGCAGGGTAAATCGTTTTCCAGCCAAATAATGGCGCCAATGCCGTACGGCCTCCACAATGGCCTGAGCCTCTTTTTCCACAGAGGAGTGCCGAATTTCAGGGCCTTGGAGGGTGCGAGAGAAAAAGGCGACGGGCCTGCCCGCCTGGTTAAGTGTGGCGGCCAGGGTGAAATCAGATGCATCACTCTCCACCTGGAAGGGGATGGACTCATCGACAGCGTGCATCGTGGCTTTCGCGATGTCAGCTTTTATCCCTTCAAAGGCTAGGCGAGCCTCTGCTGTCAGGGGAAAAGAGGTAGATTTTATGAGCGGACGGGCTTTGTCCGCATAATTGGGAACCCACTGTGCATAATATGAGAAGAAGCCTAAGCATCTCCTCAGTGCTTTGATGCTAGTGGGTAGGGGAATTCAAGGAGGGGACGCATACGGTCTGGATCGGGGCCGATGACCCCGTTTTCCACCACGTATCCGAGGATTGCTAGACGGTGCTTGCTGAATACACACTTCTCCCTGTTATAGGTCAGATTCAGGCGCGACGCAGTGCGTAAAAACTTCAGGAGGTTGGCGTCGTGGTCCTGCTGGTCATGGCCGCAGATAGTGACGTTGTCCAGGTATGGGAAGGTAGCCCGTAGCCCGTTTTGGTCCACCATTCGGTCCATCTCACGCTGGAAGACCGAGACCCCATTAGTGACGCCAAAAGGGACCCTTAAAAAGTGGTAGAGACGGCCATCCGCCTCAAAGGCCGTGTATTTCCGGTCCTCTGGGCGAATGGGGAGTTGGTGGTAGGCTGACTTCAAGTCGATGGTGGAGAACACCCGGTACTGCGCAATCTGATTGACCTTGTCAGATATGCGCGGGAGAGGGTACGCGTCCAGCTGCGTGTACCTATTAATGGTCTGACTATAGTCTATGACCATCTGGGGCTTGTCTCCAGTCTTAACCACCACAACTTGCGCTCTCCATGGGCTAGTGCTAGGTTGAATTATCCCTTCCCTGAGGAGCCGCTGAACCTCAGATCGAATAAAGATCCGATCCTCAGCGCTGTAACGCCTGCTCTTAGTCGCGATGGGCTTGCAGCCTGGCACGAGATTTTCGAATAAGGAAGGCGGGGTAATTTTGAGTGTCGAGAGACTGCATGTGGAGCGCGCTGGGCAATTTGGAGGCTGCTGTTCTCCCACTGCAAGTGGAGGGAGTGGCCCATTGTACAGCAGGGTCACACTCTTCAGGTGGATCATAAAGTCTAGCCCCAGGAGTACTGGAGTGCAAAGGTGCGGTAACACGAGGAGCCTGAAGTTCTCATAAACTGTGCCCCGCACCGTTAAAGTTACCACGCAGCTCCCAAGATCGATAACAGATCGGGACCTCGATGCCATAGAGATTGTCTGCCTGACAGTTTGCACGCAGAGAGCGCACCGTTTCACGGTATCCGGATGGATGAAACTCTCCGTGCTCCCGCTGTCAAACAGACAATGTGTCAGGTGTCCATTTACCTCTATGTCCATCATGGACTTGTCGAGTCTGTGAGGCTTGGCCTGGTCCAGGATGATTGACGCCACTGTTGGATCCCGAGTGTAACTGCAGGCAGCTGAGATGGGCGACGATGAGGACCCCTGCTGGTCGTCTGCGGCCGGTGTCGACCAAAATGGCTGCGCCCATGGATCGCACGTGGTCGATGGCGTTGAAAGTGGCGGCACCCGCAGGTCGCATGTGTCTTGCGTCGTCGTCATCAGGAATGGCGGCGCCCGTGAATCGCACGTGGTTGAAGACATCGACGAAGCTGGAGACGAGGAGACGGATCCTGGGGAGTCACACGCAGCACTGCTTGGCTTCAAAGGGGGCTTTGTTCGGCACACTTTTGCATAGTGCCCTTTCTTCCCACAAGCGGAGCAAAATACCGTCCTAGCCGGACATCTCTGGCGAGGGTGCTTCGCCAATCCACAGAAATAGCACCGTGGGCCTCCTGGAGCTGCCGCAGCCGTCTGGTCCGAGGTTGAAAGCACGATCGCGCAGTTCCTAGGAGCCGCCGGGTAGAGTTGAGTCGGTGGCTGTACTTGCCACGATGTTCCCACGTGGTCGGTGGGGTAAGTTTCAAGACTTCTGGAGGCCGTTTCCATCGCATCAGCCAATTCTACCGTCTTACCTAGGACCAAGTTACCTTGGTCTAGCAGCCGCAGGTGAATATAGGATGAGCCGATTCCCGCCACGAACGCATCTTGGATCAGATCGTTGGTGTATTGAGTAGCCGACACTGGCTTGCAATTGCAGGCTCTGGCTAGCTGCTGAAGTTCACGCAGGTACTGTCCCGTCGTTTCGCCGGGCTGCCGCCGTCAAGTGGCTAGTAGGTGATGAGCATGAATTTCGTTCGGCTGTTTATGGTACAGCTTCTTGAGTAATTCGATGGCCTCTTTGTAGTCTTGGGAATCACGGATTGTTGCATACACAGTGTCGCTTACCCTTGCGTGGAGGACCCGCAATCTGTCGGCGTTGGTTTGGACTGCTGTTGAGGCGTCGATATAATCCTGGAAACACTTCAACCAATGGTCGAAAGTGTTCGACACTCCTGTGGCACGCGGATCCAAGGTTAGCCGATCGGGTTTCAGCATCTGCTCCATTTTTGTTTTCAGAACAAAAATTGTTGCGAATAAAATTGATGCGCGATTAATCCACTTGGGAGGCTAGATCGTACCCGGGAATAAAGGCTTTTATTCGCAACAAGAATAGAGCATACTGCTTAACAATACAATGTGGAGATGCCGGCGTTGGACTGGGGTAAACACAGTAAGAAGTTTAACAACACCAGGTTAAAGTCCAACAGGTTTATTTGGTAGCAAAAGCCACACAGTAGCAAAATCCCAAAAGCTTTTGCTACCAAATAAACCTGTTGGACTTTAACCTGGTGTTGTTAAACTTCTAACAATACAATCCCAGACTAAAGGGTCACTAGGAAGTGCAGTGACCTTTATACTCCTACAGGAAGGCGGAGCCAAACGGAGTGTACCACAGAACAATGCTAACAGGTGGAACACCCCAACCCTAACCCCAACAGTAACAAGAGTAACATATGTACAAGTACCCATAGTGGTAACCATCTATGGTTCAGTACCCATAGTGGTAACCATCTATGGTTCACCACACTGGGTTTCCAGTCCAAAATCCCTCTCACTCTCTCCATAGCTCCAAGTTATTACTGGGCCCATTAGGTCACTGAACTCAGCCTGGATGCGAGCACTCCACTCTACATTGAATTCTAATTCAATTTGTCTCTTTCAAAACTTTTATAGTTGTTCAGTCTGTAAAAATTTGTTCTGACCCAAATTATGTTCATGTGCCTCGTGACATCTTGAAGAAAGTGCTTTTATTTGAAAGGCTATTGATCTAGAAGAATATACTCTGCCGTGATTACTCATCCCAATCACTCAACCAATTTATTAGATTAAGTGGGTATGATACTAAGCAGGCATTAGAAAAATAAACATATACTTGAAACAGAATTAAAAAGGACATCAAAGAAAATGATGAGATGCAGATGTACGGAAAAAGGTAAAGTATAGAAAAGAGAATGAGTCTGCCAGAGGAACAGATGTAAAGGATTACCTCAACTGTCAGTTATTCAGTTTTCTTGGGGTTTGGGGTGGTTTGTTTGCGCACAGGTTAGGTATGACTGGAATAAGCTTCATGGTTTTCTTATACCTAATTCATGATGTGACTCATGATAATACGGGCTCATCATTTGAATCTTTGTGGATAGAGCAATGCAGCTTCTAATATATTTTGCCTACTATTTCACTGAAGGAATACTAATAGCTCCAGGTAAATATTTGATTAATGTACATGTGCCAAGTGCGTGAAAACAGATACCTCTCAAAGGAATTAATCGTTAAAATCATAGAATCCCTACAGTGCAGGAGGATGTCATTGAGCCCATTGAGTCTGCACCGACAACAATCCCACCCAGGCCCTATCTCCGTAAACCCATGTATTTACACTGCCAATCCCCCTGACACTAAAGGGCAATTTAGCATGGCCAATCCACCTAACCTGCACATCTTTGGACTGTGGGAGAAAACTGGAGTACCCGGAGGAAACCCACACAGACACGGGGAGGACGTGCAAAGTCTACACAGACAGTTACCCAAGGCTGGAATTGAACCCAGGTTCCAGGTGCTGTGAGGCAACAGTGCTAACCATTGTGCCACCGTGCCGTGTTGTGTTGGCAAAGATTATAATGTCACCTAAGGATTACTAATTGCTCCATGTTAACCATGTGATTAAATATTCCCCATAAGTCAATCAAATTCCACAAGAATGCGCAAGGCAGTTTTATTGCTACACTGTTCCCAGACTCCAAATCATTTTTTATAACATTTCTCTATTTTCAATTACTCTCTCGTCTTTTACTTCTGGCTTCCTATTTTTCAAACCTGTTGGGCTTTAAGGGGGGAGCTATACGATAAATGGCAGAACTATAAAGGGTGTAGATACGCAGAGGGACCTCGGTGTGCAAGTCCACAGATCCTTGAAGGTGACGTCACAGGTGGAGAAGGTAGTGAATAAGGCATATGGCATGCTTGCCTTTATAGGACGAGGCATAGAGTATAAAAGTTGGGGTCTGATGTTGCATTTGTATAGAACGTTGGTTCGGCCGCATTTGGAATACTGCACCCAGTTCTGGTCGCCACACTACCAGAAGGACGTGGAGGCTTTAGAGAGAGTGCAAAGGAGGTTTACCAGGATGTTGCCTGGTATGGAAGGGCTTAGTTATGAGGAGAGATTGGGTAAACTGGGGTTGTTCTCACTGGAAAGACGGAGGATGAGGGGTGACCTAATAGAGGTGTATAAAATTATGAAAGGCATAGATAGGGTGAACGGTGGGAAGCTTTTTCCCAGGTCGGTGGTGACGTTCACGAGGGGTCATAGGTTCAAGGTGAGGGGGGGAGGTTTAACACGGATATCAGAAGGACGTATTTTACACAGAGGGTGGTGGGGGCCTGGAATGCGCTGCCGGGCAAGGTGATGGAGGCGGACACACTGGGAACGTTTAAGACTTATCTAGATAGCCACATGAACGGAGTGGGAATGGAGGGATACAAAAGAATGGTCTAGTTTGGACCAGGGAGCGGCGCGGGCTTGGAGGGCCGAAGGGCCTGTTCCTGTGCTGTATTGTTCTTTGTTCTTAACCTGGTGTTGTGAGACTTCTCACTGTGCCCACTCCAGTCTAATGCCGGCATCTCCACATCAGGGTCCAACATGTTCAGTCTCTCTGCAAATTGCAACTCATATTTCTCCTGCCCTCCATACAAACCTAAACGGCAAAGGATGAAATCATACAATTCTGGTCTCAGTCAATCCAAACCTTGTGCGAAGGCTATGGCCTGCTCAGCATTTTTGCTCTTTTGGTCCTATTCTTCTTTTACCATTCCTTTTGAAAGGTTTCAGGGATTAATCTTAAAAATGTCATGTATTTAAAAGGCTGCACTTGCTGCCAATAGTGTGTATGTGCTGTCGTATGCATAGCTGCCATCTTTATCGGGGGGCACTGTGCAGCAGATCACACTTGCAGTGATCATTGGCCCGGAAATTGCAAATATTACAGACTCTCTCAGGGAGTCCCACAGTTCTCTTTATCCCATTTGATTTCCTTAATATTTTTCTTGTCTTCTTTTGCCCATTCCTTTGGGAAGACACCTTGCTTCCAATAAACCATCTTGTCATAGCAACATATCTCAAAAGTGTGGAAGGAATGGTGTGTAATTGAGCCTGTATTCTATCATCTCCCTGCCCTGTTGCTGCTTAAATATGCTGTGCCGGGAAAACAAGTCTGGCAGCTGGGAATGGAACTGCGGCCATCATCGATGGATCAGAAGCCTCCGCTTCCTCCTCATCCTGATCCCTGGAATAAGAATATCCCCTGAAAATGATGACATAGGATTCTGTGTATGTGCGGCCAAATGCCCGTGCACAGACAGGTGTTGGTGATCTATGTTGGGAGGAGATACAAGGGGCAGAACTTTCCCTCAATTGCACGAAGCGTGGTGGCGGGCGTGAAAATCGACATTTTCCTCGCCGGCCGCTATGGCTGATTTTTGAGTTGCATTGTCTGCTTTCCAACTCTGCAGGCATGGGAAACACGCTGTCCCGCTGGTTCACCCACCATGCCATTACCTCACTGCTTCCTCACTCCAGACGCCATGTTTAAACTGCAGCCATGTGTATAGTTCTCAATGTTTGCATCCCAGGACTGCTCCATTGAAGAGATGGCCCCCAAAGATACGAAGAGTGGCTGCCTCCGGCTTTAGTGATGCCTCACCTGAGTGCCTGCTGGACACCACGGAGGACTGCCATGGTGTCCTCTACCCCTGCTCTGGCCACAGGAGGGGCAACAATATCACAAAACTGGCTTGGGGTGGGGGCAGTGGTGGTCAGTACAAATGTTGCCCAGCAACGGGTGGCCAGCCAGTACGGAAAATAGATGAATGATCTCTTCCATTCTGCCAATGTAAGTCACCCATCTCATCACCCTCAACTCACACACTCATAAAAACATAAGAACTAGGAGCAGGAGTAGGCCATCCGGCCCCTCAAGCCTGCTCCGCCATTTTATAAGATCATGGCTGATCTTTTCGTGGACTCAGCTCCACTTACCCACCCGCTCACCAGAACCCTTCATTCCTTTACTGTTCAAAATTTATCTATTCTTGCCTTAAAAACATTCAATGAGGTAGCCTCAACTGCTTCACTGGGCAGAGAATTCCATAGATTCACAACCTTTTCGGTGAAGACGTTCTTGCTCAACTCAGTCCTAAATCTGCTTCCCCTTATTTTGAGGCCATGCCCCCTAGTTCTACCTTCACCCACCACTGGAAACAACCTCCCTGCTTCTATCATTCACTCAAAGACCATCGCATGTGCACAGGGATCTCACTCACTGCCAGGACAATGGACCACTCACTCCCCACACACACACCCTCGCATCTGCCCCTGACCCCATCCACTTTGCTGATCTCTTCCTCATTCCGTCCATGGCTCCACAAACCATCCTTTTCATCTGCCCTGACATGTGTCTTGCTAAACGCTAAAAAACCCATCAGACTGCTCACCCAAACCCTCCAGCAGTGCACCAAGGCCTGAACTTAGAGGAAGAGCAGGCTCAGGATCCCAATCTGGTCCACAGTGGGTGGAGGCAAGGACCTGCAAGGCCTGTGCTTGGAGGACTGCTGGAGACAAGGAATCTGCTGAGTCTGAGTCAGATGACGAATCTCCAGACTCGATCCTCAATCAGTTGGTTGGGCTGCAGCAATAAGCACGAGAACATTGGGAAGGGATGTCAGTGGCACTCCTCTGCAATGAACAATGGAGGAGTCCGTCCACCTTCAGTCTGAGGTGATCGCACCTTCATGCTAATGCCCTGAGGTCAACACTGTCAGGAATATGGCCGCCATGGAGGCCGTGGTCCACAAAACCAGTCCTGCCCTGCAGCACAGGCTGAACTCTGTCTCTGAAGCCCTAGCTGGCCTTCAACAGTGTCAAAGTGAGAGGGCTGTGGGGCAGCTGCCCATTCTCCGAGAGTCAGCCATGGGCTCTCTGGCACCCGGAGTTCCAGCAGCTGTGGCCATCCACCCGCTTGACTCTGGGAGTGTTCGGCCTATCCAAATCCCATCTTCCTGAGACTCCATCAGCTTCAGCTCCACAGGCCAAGGAGGGTGCACCTGCCCCACACAGCAGGACAGCCAAAGCAGTCCGGGGTCCTGTAGGTCTTGACCCTCCAGAGGATGCCCACCAAGGTCATCACAGACAACAGGGGGTAGCAGTCAGCACTGCCTCCATCTCCGCTGTGGATGTCAGGGGTGCACCAGAGTGCGGCTGTAGGATTAGGAAACATAAAAAAATATTAGGAGCATGAGGGTGGCACAAGTGTTCACAAGATGTATATAATGTACACAACTGTAAATAGGAGATGATCCACTCCATATCTCCTCCATCTCGTCATCTGTCAAATCGTCCCTCCTTTGCAGTGCCAGCTTGTGCAGCACACAGCACAGTGATCCATGACAGCCTCTGGGTACTGTGACAGAATGCTCTGTCAGCTCTGTCCAGGCATAGGAATCGCATGAGCTCGACCAAAGTTCGAATAGCGCCCTGAGCCTCACTGTACTGTCTCTCTGTGGGAGCTTAGAGGCTGCTGCGCGGGTGTCACCAACCATGTCCTTGGTGATGCCCGAACTCTGCAATCTACTCAAGGTATATGAGTCATGGACGCTTCCCGGATATCTGGCGCAAACCTGCAGGGTTTGCTTGTTGCGGTTGCGCACCAAAACAAGCTAACCATTGAGTGAGTGGAAGGCTTTCCTGCTTAGTTATTGTAATGCCTGCATCTAGGAGCTTTGATAGCCACATAAGTGCACCCTGCACTTGCGGAAATGCAGAACCTTCTACCAAGGCCAGTGCTCTGGTGATGTGCTTGATCTCTGTCGAAGTTGCTGTAATTGTGGGCCTTGGCACAAAGGGTATCGGTGACCTCATGTATGCATGTATGTGTGGATGCCTGAGAGATCGTACAGAGGTCTCCAGTGGAACCCTGGAAGGAACCAATAACATAGAAACTGAGCATAGCTGTTATTTTCACAGCCACTGGCAATGGATGTTCCTCGAGTCAAATCGTAGCGAATGTGGTAAATGTTATTCGCCGAAACCTTGGATACGTAAGGGCACCGGTGACACTGGATCTCACTCACCTGCAGATAGGATAGCTGACGTCCGTGCTCCCTGTGTCTCGCGAGGTGCCTCGGTGCAATGTTTCTGTTCTCCACATCCTCTGAGTCTAGAGGGGGCTCTGCTGTCCCTTGGTCTTGAGGGATTTGCTCCTCCCTTTGGTGAGCCAGGTACCTCTGTTACATTCTTCTTCTCTCGTGCCTGCAAACAATTATGCAGGCAAGAATGATTCCAGGCTCCACTTTCCTGATGGCCTCCTTGCAGCAGTATCAATGAGTGACTGACAAGAATCAGGATCAGTCATCATAGGTTCTCAATACGCCAATGAATCGTTTATCAACATGGGTTCACAGGATCTGTTCCCATGCCGGGAATACTCGCCCCTGAAAGGGTGGTCAGCACAGAACATATTTCAAAATCCTCTTACCACTGCAGCCCTGCCCACCCCCGCTCCATCTTCTGCTCCCTTCCACCCCCCCCCCCCCCCCCCCCCACCCCACCCCCTGCCCTAAATGAGCGACTGCTATGAGATTGCATTGGCCAGGCACCAGGAAGTGCCCCCCCCCCCCACCCCCTGCCCTAAATGAGCGACTGCTATGAGATTGCATTGGCCAGGCACCAGGAAGTGCCCCCCCCCCACCCCCTGCCCTAAATGAGCGACTGCTATGAGATTGCATTGGCCAGGCACCAGGAAGTGTTCCTGTCAGGCACTGGCATCCTCATTCACAGCAATGTAAAACTAGAGTCTTTGGAATGTACATGAGTGTCACTGCTTAGTCAGGCCTTGAGATATTTTGAGGGGGGGCTGAGGCTTCTGTTCTGTGAGCCGTCCATAACCACCAATGAAAGATGTCCAGTGTCCTGATCATTATTAACTTCTCTATTGCTCTGGGCAATGTTGATACTGTGAGCAAGGGGTTAAACCATGGATGGATTAGTGCCACTTTGCACGATTAACTCGCATGAATGGGCATCATTGCTTCACTTTGGTGATTCCCAGCAATGTCATCCAACAACTCCTCATGCAGATAGCCTGGATGAATATAGGAAGTGAAGGGACAAAGTAAAAAAAGAAATAAGAAAATCAAAACGAGGGCATAAGAAAAGATTTGCTTCTAAAGTTAAAGAAAACCCAAAGATGTTTTACCAATATATTAATGGTAAAAAGTTAGTTGATAAAAAGTGAGACCTATCAGAGATGAAGAAGGGAACTTGTGTGTCGATACAGAGACTGTGGGAAGGTTTTAAATGAATATTTTGTCTCCCTGTTTACAAAGGAAAGGGATGATGCAGATTTAGTCATCCAGGAGGAACACTGAAATATTGGACGGGATAATCATAAAGAGAGAGGAATTACTCGAAGGGTTGCAATCCTTAAAGTTGATTAGTCGCCAGGGTCAGATAGATTGTTTCGGAGGCTGCAATAAGAAGTCAGGGAAGAGTGAACAGATGCTCTGAGGATGATTTTCCAATCCTCACTAGATACAGGGGAGGTACCGGAGAACTGGAGAAATGCAAACGTCGTTCCATTCTTTATAAAGGGATCAAAGGAAATGCCAAACAATTATAGGCCAATTAGTCTTACGTCAGTGGCAGGCAAATTAGTAGAACCAATCCTGAGAAATAGGATTACCTGTCACACAGAAAGTTATGGACAATCAGGGATGGTCAGCATGGATTGAAATTTGTTTGAATTATTTGAGGAAGTGACAAGAAGGGTTGATGAAGGTAGTGCAGTGGATGTTGTGTACATGAATTTTAGCAAGGCATTTGACAAGGTCCCACATGGCAGATTGGTCAAAAAACTAAAAGTCAATGGGATACAGGATAATGTGGCAAACTGGATAAATAGTTGGCTTAGTAACAGGAAACAAAGGGTGATGGTCGATGAATGCCCTTGCGAATGGAAAGTTGTTTCAAGTGGTGTTCCACAGGGTTCAGTGTTGGGACCCTTACTGTTTGTGTTGTATGTTAACGATTTGGACATGAACGTGGGGGGCATGATTGGGAAATTTGCAGACAACACAAAGATTGGCCGCAGAGTGAATAGTGTAGAGGATAGCTAAAATCTACAAAACATTACAAATGGGTTGGTGGAGTGGGCGGTAAAGCGGCAGATGGATTTTAACACAGAGAAGTGTGAAGTCATGCATTTAGGGAGGTCAAACAGCTATAGGGAGTACACAATAAATGAAAATATACTAAGAAATTTGGCTGAAGTGAGAGATCTTGGCGTACAAATATACAGGTCCCTAAAGGCAGCAGTTTAAGTAAACAAGGTTGTAAAGAAGGCATATGGAATGCTTTCCTTCATTGGCAGAGGTATAGAATATAAAAATAAGGATATAATGTTGGAATTATATAAAACACTGGTGAGGTCATAACTGGAGTATTGTGTGCAGTTCTGGTCACCACATTACAGGAAGGATGTAATTGTTCTGGAGAAAGTGCAGAGGAGATTTATAAGTATGTTGCCAGGACTAGAGAAGTATAGCTACGAGAAGAGATTGGACAGGTTGTGGTTATTTTCCTTGGAACGAAGAAGGCTGAGGGGCGACTTGATTGAGATGTACAAAATTATGAGGGGAAGAGATAGAGTGGACAGGATCATTTTTTTCCTTGGTGGAGAAATCAAGAACCAGGGGAGAATACATTCAAGATAAATAGCAGAAGGTACAGAGGGAACATGAGGATTTGTTTTTACTCAGTGGGTAGTGGGTGTCTGGAATTCGCTGCCCGAGTTGGTGGTGGACGCAGAAACCCTAAAGTGTTTTTAAAAGTGCCCGTATCTGCACCTTAAGCTGTAGGGAAGTTGTCACACCTTCAGTTGCCTTGGCCATAAGCTCTGGAATACCCTTCCTACACCTCTCTACCTCATTTGCCTCCTTTAAGAATCTCTTCAAAACCTACCTCATTGGCCAAGCTTTTGTCCATCTTACCTAATATCCCCTGATATGTCTTGTTTTGTATTTGGTTTTATAGTGCTTGTGTGAAATGCCTTGGGAAATGTTATTCCATTGATGGTGCAATGTAAATATGAGTTGTTGTTGGTTAAAGAAGAGGATTTTTACATGGCTGGGAAGATTGTGAATTTGGTTCAGCTGAGTGTATCCCATCCATGGATAAACCATACTTTTAAAAACTTTGAACATGATTGCTTGGGAAAAAATATTAATTTATTTTGAACAATGACAGCGATTGATCAGTGTTTTGGATAGCTGGCAATCTGACACAGTGGAAATCTATCACGCCCCCACCAAGTTTAAGAATCTCCAGATCAGGTCACTGAGAAATCCATGCTTACAGAATTACGGTTTGCTGATAAAGAGTGGATACTCTCTCCAGATGGCACACGCACCATTTATATTAGTCCAGAAAGTTTAGGAAATATTCTGCAGAGTTAAAGCTTAGTGACCCCATGTATGTGCAGTAATGCCACCGGTATTTAAATGCACCTATGCCAGTCACCCCAGTTACTCCTGTGGCGGTGGGTTCTGCATTCTAACCACTCTCTGGACAGACAGGTTTCTCCTGAATTTCCTACTGGATTTATTAGTGACTGTCTTGAGTTTATGACCCCTGGTTCTGGTCTTGTCCAAAGGTTGAAACATCTTGGGCGAGATTCTCCAGTTTCCCAGCCACACATTTCCCGCCAGCGGAAGGCGGCATGTTGTTTGCAAGCGGCGGGATTCTCTGGTCCCATCACTGTCAATGGGAATTCCCATTGATGTCACCACACGCCAGCGGGAAACTGGCAGGCGGGGGTGCACTGCTGGCGGGACTGAAGAATCCCACCGGCGTGAACAGCTGGAGAATTCCGGCCCTTCTCTATGTCTGACCTTATCAAGGCCTGGAACGCAGACCTTTACATCACTAAGCTCCACATCAGGGATTTTAAACTGCTATAAGAAGTGACAAAGACGATTCATTAAATTAGGTGCCGTCACTGAGACCCTCCCAGTTCTAACTCCATAATGCTAATTGAGACAGGGTTGAAGCCAGACATTCTGCATTTTGTTATCTTTGTTACCTATCGATTTTTTTATTCCAGCACACTCCTGGCCAGACTCCCATCTGTAAACTGGAGATCATTCAAAACTCTGCTGCCTCACTCGCACCATGTCCCATTTACTTCTCGCCTTTGCATCCACTGGCCTACATTTGGTTTATGGTCAAGCGACACATCGATTTTCAGACCCATCTGTGGCCTCACCAACGTCCAATCTCTAATCTCCAGCTCCACCACCCTCAGAAATATTCCCTTCCTAAACCAGCTCATTGTTTAAGCTTCTTAAAACCTACCTTGCTGACCAAGCGTTTGGCCATCTGCCCTAATGATAACTTGAGTAGTTTGGTGTCTAATTTTTGCTTTTTAATTCTGTGGTGAAAAGCTGAGGGACATTTTATTATGTTAAAAGGTTCTATATTAAATAAAAGCAGTTGTCGTTGATGATGATCCGTGGCCACAACAAGGCAGTTTTAACAGAAGAGCAGCTTCTACATAAAAGCTATCTATCTTTAAAAAGACTGAGAGAATGGCACCATTGTTGGTGGTGGGCGGCACGGTGGTGGGCGGCACGGTGGTGGGCGGCACGGTAGCACAGTGGTTAGCACTGCTGCTTCACAGCTCCAGGGACATGGGTTCGGTTCCCGGCTTGGGTCGCTGTCTGTGTGGAGTTTGCACATTCTCCTCGTGTCTGCGTGGGTTTCCTCCGGGTGCTCCGGTTTCCTCCCACAGTCCAAAGATGTGCGGGTTAGATTGATTGGCCATGCTAAAATTGCCCCTTAGTGTCCTGAGATGCGTAGGTTAGAGGGATTAGAGGGCAAAATATATAGGGGTATGGGGGTAGGGCCTGGGTGGGATTGTGGTCGGTGCAGACTCGATGGGCCGAATGGCCTCTTTCTGTACTGTAGGGCTTCTATGATTGTTGAGATAGACTGACAATTATTTCTTTACATAAACCGGGATTAAGTTTACAGTGTAAAATGTGCTCTGAGCACTATATCTTGGATGAACAATAGTTACCATATGCAAGTGTCAATACCTCACAGCGAATGGATGCCTGAGCCATGAATCTAGAACATCTTTAAACATTTGCTCAAAGTCAGTCATTTGGGAAGAGATCAATTGCCAATTCCAGTATTTTGTCAACATCTTTTTTTAAAAAGTTCCACAGTTATGTTTTAAAAGTTCAACAACTCAAACTGTTCACCATTCCCACAACCCACCAAAACCTCTAAAGTTACCCTTTAGTGTCAAATTATTAACGTGTGAACCTTTTATGGATTTGAAATTTTAAGAGCAGAAATGGAGCTAAAAAATAAAAAACAAATCTAATTTCAGTTTTTCATCTGTATTAAATTTAGATAGCATCTCAGAAGCAAAATCTTATTTGGTCTGCTCCCAGTGTCCAATTTAAATGAGCTGTTCTTTATTATAACCAAAAGAGAGAATGCTGGAAAATCTCAGCAGGTCTGGCAGCATCTGTAAGGAGAGAAAAGAGCTGATGTTTCCAGTCCAGACGACCCTTTGTCAAAGCTAAAAGACATAGAAAGTGGGAGATATTTATCTGCAGGGTGAGGGAATGAAAGATGAGTCATAGCCACAAAAACAAGGGGAAAGGCTGCTAATGGCAGCTCATAGAGAGAATAAAAGATGTGAATGGCGAAATGGTAGAGAAGCTGAAATCAGAGGGGAAACTGTGACAGATGTGGGGGGAGGGGGGAGATGGGTGGGAGAGAGGTAAAATTGAGAAAAAGGGAGAAAAGGGAAGCAAAGGGAGAAAAAGGTAAGAAAAGGGGGGATAAAAAAGGGATGAAAGAGTGGGGAGGGGGAAAAAGATTATTACAGTTGGATATACTGTTATTAAATCATCCAGATAACTTGCATCATTGTATACCTCTGCAAGATATCTTACAGTTCCTATCGATCTTGGAACTCCTGTTGAAGGAGTCGCTTATCATAGAATCTCCAGTGTAGAAGGAGGCCATTTGGCCCATTGAGTCTCCACCAGCAACAATCCCACGCAGGTACCATCCCCGTATCCCCACATATTTACCCTTCTAATCTCCCTGACACTAAGGGGCAATTTAACATGGTCAATCAACCTAACCTGCACATCTTTGAAGTGTGGGAGGAAACCGGAGCACGGAGGAAACCCCCACAGACACGGGGAGAATGTGCAAACTCCACACAGTGACCCGAGGCTGGAATTGAACCTGGGTCCCTGGTACTGTGCGGCAGCAGTGCTAACCACTGGGCCACCATGCCACCCAGATAAACTAAACTCATGGACATCATTAGATTTTTAATGCCAGTTTAAGGTAAAAACACATCACCTTTGAGGATGGAAAGATTTTAGTACAGCGTAGCAAGTCACAGCATCCCAACTCCTTTTTACATTTTTGACCCTAAAACTTGAATGACCAAAGAGCAGCTACAAGTTAACTCTCCACATTTGAACTGCTGAAAATGTCTCCTTGCCCCTATAGCAAAAATCACAGACTCAGGTGAGGGAGGGCCAAGTTGTGGCAATAGAAATCTGGACAGCATGGTGGCACAGTGGCTAGCACTGCTGCCTCACAGCGCCAGGGACCCGGGTTCGATTCCCGGCTTGGGTCACTGTCTGTGCAGAGTCTGCACGTTCTCCCTGTGTCTGCGTGGGTTTGCTCTGGGTGTTTCAGTTCCCTCCCACAGTCCGAAAGGTGTGCTGGTTAGGTGCATTGGCCATGCTAAATTCTTCCTCAGCGTATCTGAATAGGCGCTGGAGTATGGCGACTAGGGGATTTTCACAGTAACTTCATTGCAATGTTAATGTCAGCCTACTTATGACACTAATAAATAAAACTTTAGCTTAAAAACCTCTACCCTTCCTTTTCTGCAGAAAATAACCCAGCCTGTTTTATCTTGCTTGATGGGTACAACCTCTTCGCTCAGGTCTGATTGCAATAATCAAATGTAAGCTACGGAAAAAACCTTTTTTAAATGGGAGTGGCTTGTTTGATCCATTCTATACTGTATTCTTCTGTTAGCCCTGTGGCTTATGATCAAAGCCAATCTGGGAAAATAGGATAATGATTTGTTTTGCCCAATGCAATGATCAAAAGCACATTGAGGTCCAATTCATCACAATGCTGTGTTTCCACTTCCAGAAATTTGGTTTGAATTTTTCCCAGACCGATAGGCAGACAACACAACTGGTTCGAATGCAGCCTCCTCCATTGATCTCCTGGCATTGTACTGGCCCTGAGGAAATGAAGGTCTTTTTCTGGTAGACGTCAAAGTGCCATTCATAAAAGTAACCATAATTTGGTGCTAATTTTCACTTGTCAAATAATTGCAGCGGAAAAGGCTTTTAAGGCAGAATGAAATGAAAATAAAGACATACCATGGATAATCAGGTTGTCTGCACATAGCACAAGCCGGTGACATCAGTGCAATGGAAAGTTCAAGAGGAAAGAAAAAATACACCATAGATTTATGCTTGGCTGTAAATATACTTTGGAGAATGTACAACAATAAAATAGAAGTCAGGGCGATTGTCCATTATTCATGTATCCACAAATATGAAAGAAAATGTGATATTAATAAATGGAATTTGTATTTTCTGCCCAGCACTTTCCATCAGTTTTATGGTAAATGATACACGCAGGAAATTGGGCTCGTTAGTGGCATCTTCTGGCCACTACAAATGTCCTTCGATCTCCAGAATGAGGTCTCCAGCACTGACACACACTCCTGGGCAAATTTCATCAAATGACATATTGATGAGCGTATGTGCAGTGAATGGCTATTGGAAGTATGCAGAACGGGCGGATATGACATCTATCAGCCTGCATTGCTAATTTAACATCAGCACCGCCACTTGAATGACAACTAATGTTCCCTCTTAATTCCGCACAGCTAAGCACAGATATTCAGCAGCAAGAAGAACAAACCAGCGCAACCAGCACCCTCCCCCCCCCTCCGCCCCGGACAAACTCCACCACCCCCTCATCGCCACCAGCATTATCTAAAGAGAGCATCAATTATTTTCAGGTTAGTTGCTGGTTGATATCTTCTGGGTGTTGCTATGATTATACAAATGCTTTGTTCTTTCTATAGTTGTTTCAAGTTGCAAAGTCTGCAGGGAGTGATGTGACAGGAGCTCAAGGACCTTTTGCTGACTTCAAGCTTTCTACACAAGCCTGTCGCTCCCAGATATGGGTGCCCTAATAGGCACCTTAAATTCATCACAACGCTGTGTTTTCACTTGTAGAAATTTGGTTTGAATCTACCCCAGACCCATAGGTAAACAACACAGCTGGTTCGAATGCAGCCTGCTCCATTGATCTCCTGGCATTGGATAGGCCCTGAGGAAATGAAGGTCTTTTCTGTCAGACGTCAAAGTATCATTGATAAAAGTAACCATAATTTGGTGCTAATTTTCACTTGTCAAATAACTGCAGCGGAAAAGGCTTTTAAGATAGAAACAACTGAAACTAAAGTTTCCTTGGAGTATGACATGATTTGAAGAATGAGCAAAGGATACGCAGAGCAGGGCAAACTGCTGGAAGGAGAAGGAGGAGGGGCAGACAGGCTCTTGGCAGGAGGTCATATCTGTCCAGAGTCTTCACAGAACAACTCTCTTACCTGAACCTCAGGAAGGAAAAATGTGTGAGATGCCTGTGTTTCAGTAAGGATGCTCTCACTGAAAATGTCCGGCTGCTGTTGCATGTGCAACCTCATAGTAGGATGAGTGTGAAATCAAGTGGTGGTGCTATGTCTCCATCACTCCCAAGTGGCATTCCTCCACTACATCACCTTGAATCGCAAGAGAGCAGGAATGTGTGTCAGTGAGAATTGTGCAGTCTGCTTGGCTTGTGTGACTCTCAGCTGAATAGCTGACGATGTGCGCAAGTGGGAGATGTGGGTGTAATGCTCACAGCAGTGCTGATGTGTGAGGGTGAGCAAGTATATGAATGTTAGGTATGAGTCCTGATTGTTGGTTGATGAATGGCTGGGGTGTGTGACCTAGATGGAGGAATATGACATTTGATAATACATTAAGAGGAGGTCATATCTGTCCAGAGACATCAGAGAGCAACTCTCTTACCTGAAGCTCAGGAAGGAATAGTGTGTGAGATGCCTGTGTTGGCACTGCTGCCTCACTCCGCTAGGAACCTGGGTTCAATTCCCGGGTTGGGTCACTCTCCGTGTGGAGTTTGCACATTCTCCCTGCGTCTGCATAGGTTTCCTCCGGGTGCTCCGGTTTCCTCCCACACTCCAAAGATGTGCGGGTTAGGTTGATTGGTCATGCTAAATTGCCACTTAGTGTCAGGGGGATTAGCTAGGGTAAATGCATGGGGTTATGGGGATAGGACCTGGGTGGGATTGTGGTCGGTGCAGACTCAATGGGCCAAATGGCCTCCTTCTGCACTGTAGGATTCTATGATTGATTCACTGGCCTTGATAACTTGTATGAGGTCGTTAAGTGTCTGGTGGCATACATCCAGGTCCTTGGGGCATGATGCCTTGAATTGACTTCAATGGCTAACTGCACTCACTGCCTGGAAGTCCTCCTGGTGCCCTACAGGTGCAGAACATTTTTCCTATTTTCTACATCCTCCACCAAGGCCTCCAGTGCTTTGTCCAGAAAGCCTGGCACACACATTCTCTCATGTTATCCGATTCAGTTACTGCACCGCTACCAACGCCTGCTCCCTATCACAAAGCACCTCCTTTTTAAGATGTACAGGATGGTTTAAAGAAATGTTATGATTTTGATGTGTGCAGCTAATTAACAGTCTGCATGCAGCAATTATAGACATAAGTATGATGTTGCCTGTATGTATTTTTAGAGGGTATTGAGATCACCATCCACAGAGTTCGTCTTATTAACTGCTAAAGACACATCACCTGGTCCCATTGAAGCCACCAGATGGCATAATGATTAAAGCGGTGAATCACATATGAGTTTCTCAGAATGACAGCATGTGGTGAATTAAGTTTACTAAATTATTTTTCAACCCTGAAACAGTTTTCCTTTTTGGAGCTGCGTATCAGACTGCATTCTTTTAATGGAGGAAGCGAGGTGAGTTGTATCAATTTAATTTTCATAGCGTCACGTGGTACTCTCTGAGAGAAAGAAAATTACAACCAGCTGGTTGGCAAGTGACCTCAAGGTCTTCTATGAACAAATTTTTAAAATATGAAGAGATTAGCTTGGTTCTTTTATAGCTCAGTGGAAGATTCGAAATCTACGTGTTTTATTTTGCTTTTTCTTGTTTTTTCTTGTTCATTAGGGTCACAAGTAGGCTGACATTAACACTGCAATGAAGTTACTGTTGAAGTTCCCCAGTTGTCACACTCCGGCGCCCGTTCAGGTACACTGAAGGAGAATTTAGCATGGCCAATGCACCTAACCAGCATGTCTTTCGGACTGTGGGAGGAAACCGAAGCACGCAACGGAAACCCACGCAGACATGGGGAGAACGCGCAGACTCCACACAGAGAGTGTCCCAAGCCGAGAATTGAACCCGGGTCTCTGGTGCAGTGAGGCAGCCGTGCTAACCACTGTGCCACCGCGCCGCTCTAGAACACTTAATGGCAGTTGTATAGAAAAGGTAAATGAATGGAATTTTCCCAATATTTAGAATTTTGTGCTCACTGCCTTCAGCAGTTTGAGTGAGAAACATTTTTGCCAGTTTAGCTGTGACAAATCAAAGTTCCCTGAAAGAAACAACATGATCAAATGCAGAGCCAAGCTCCTTCAACTTAGCTTCACCTTTGCACCTTAACCTTCACTACAGAACACTACCCCATCATAACAGAAAGGGTTGATGAGGGTAATGCAGTTGATGTGGTGCACATGGACTTTCTAAAGGCATTTGATACAGTTGTTGACAGCAGAAAAATTGTACCTCATGGAATAAAAGGGATAGTGGAAACATGGATACAAAATTTGTTAAGTCATAAGAAGCAAAGAGTAATGGTCAATTAGTGTTTTTCAGGCTGGAGTGTTTGTAGTGGAGTACCCCAGGGGTTGATATTGGGACCCTTGCTTCTCCTGATATATTAATGATTTAGATCTCTATATGCAGGGGACCATTTCTAAGTTTGAGGATGATACAGAACTTGGAAGCATTGCAAACTGTGAGGACGACTGTGTAGAACTTCAAAAGGACATCAACAGTTTCCTTGCTGAGGTTCAGATCGGAGAATTGCTTCCTGAACACATGAGCTGTATATAGCCTCCTGCTGAAAGCCCTTCTCCCCATCATCCGCCTCCCTCTTCCAGCAGATCATCCAGCTCTGCCTGACCTCTATTCATTCCTCAAGTCATGCTTAAAGGTAGTGCCTATTAACGCATTTGTGTCTGGGACCAACTGGTTTATGCAGCAAGCCTTGAAGTCAGCAAAAAATCCTTTTGTGTCTGCCACACCAGTCCCTGTGGAGCTTTGCAACTTGAAGCAGCTATAGAAAGTACCTAACTCTTGTAGAATTGAAGCAACAGCTAGATGATCACAACCAGCAATTAACCAGTAGGTATTTGATGATCCCTTTCAATGGCACTCAAGTGAGTGCTGATGAAGGAGCAGTGCTCCGAAAGCTCATGATTTCAAATAAACCTGCTGAACTTTAACCTGGTGTTGTGAGACTTCTTACTGTGCCCACCCCAGTGCAACACCGGCATCTCCACTCTTGAGGGGGTTCTTGCTGCCGTTTAACATGTTTTCAGCTCTGCAAAGTTAAGAGAGGGTATTAGCTACAGTGTTGAACTCCTAGATGGCCCCTCTGGCATCATGTTAGGATTGTACACTGATCAACTTCATGATCTGTCTACGTAATTCTGGCAATCATTCACTGAATTTCCACTCAACACGATGTCCTCCATTCTTACAATTGTGTGTAGGTTCTGCCTATGGCATTTTGGAACTCTATGGGCACTCTTGGTACCCAAAATGTGTGAGCTAACAATTTCTTCCCTACCTCCTTCATTGCACATATCTGAGTGCAGAATGTTGAAGAATTTGATCAGCAGACTATCAGTTGAATGGAAATATTTGCATTGAAGAATAAATCTGAAATACTGAACAAAACTAACATAAATAAATGAGTAGATAACATCCAAAGAATAGATCCCTAGGCAACAGTCATCGGAAAGATGCAGAATAAAGAGTAAGAATGCAAAACCAAACAAGAAACGCCTGTCAAGAAAACAATGCACACATGAATAAATACATATATAGAATAACAGTGTACCTTGAACCATTTATTGATCTCTCACTTTAGCAACCTTCTAATGATCATGTTTAATATACAGGATGAATATATCAATTGAAACAGTTGACTCTACTTTAATTGTCTATTATGTTCTGTTTGACATTTACAACTACCTCAATACTATTTGCAGGTACTGATGACAAGCTAAAACTTATTACTATGCTTTCCCTGGCTGATGCTAACAGCGTTCAGCCTTCAACTTCAGGAACCCTTTGACAAAAAATATGTTTTTGTTAGCCATGCTGAATTTGCAATAGTGAGGTTTGGTTTTGTCTATTTATAGGTTATTGGTGCCATATAACAAATCATAAAATCATAGAATTTCACATTGCAGAAGAAGGCCATTTAGCCCATCAAGTCTGCACCGACTCCAATCCTATCCCCATAACCCCTCACATGGCAAACAAATGTTTAAGAAGGACTAACACAGATAATGAAGGTCAAGGCTAATAAATGCTCTGTCCCTTTGGAAGATTCCAGGCGTAAATACACTATTGGAAGAGCAAATTGGTTAGATGTCAGCCACAAGAATGCAAAGCATCAGTTTGTGGCTAGTGATGCAAGTGTCTTACAAACTTAAGCATTTAGATCAATATAAATTTGTAACAAAATCAGTGAATTTAGAAAATGATTTTAACGATGTCAGGGTAGCAGTACAGCAGCAATTCAAAGAAACTTGACAAATACCTGGGATTGTCTTATGAGGAAAGTTTGGACAGACTAGATTTGTACTCACTGGAATTTAGAATAATAAGAGGTGACTTGATTGAAACAATTAAGATCACGAAGGGAATTGACAGGGTCCATATGGAGAGGATCTTTTCTCTATTGCGAGAATCTAGAACCAGGGGTCACTGTTTAAAAATACGGGTTCGCCCATAAGAGATGAGGAGAATTTTTTTCTCTCAGAGGATCATGAGTCTTTGGAATTCTCTTCCTCAAAAGGTGGTGGAAGCAGAGTCTTTGAATAATTTTAAGGCAGAGACAGATAGATTCTTGGTATGCAAGGGGGTGAAAGGTTATTGAGGGTAGATGGGAGTTGAAGCTACAATCAGATCAGCCATGATTTTATTGAATGGCGGAGCAGGCTCAAAGGATGAAGTAGCCTGCTCCTGCTCCTAATTTATATGTCCGTTTGGGGCATGATATAATTTCCTGGATATTGAAACCATTTAATATTTAGGGTCTTCCTTGAGTATTTTGTTTTATGCTCAGAAGTTGATCAAAATGGCAACTTACTGAATGACTCAAATAGTTCCTCTGCATTGAATTCGGGATGGAAATGCATTGGATAAGTAACCTGGAGAGGTCAAGCCCTATCAAGGACAATCATTAAACAGAATTCACCAAATGTGGCAATTTTGGGCTAGTCAAAAAAAACCATGTAAGTTGTTGGTTTGCTAAAACGAATCCAGTTGCTTCACTGATATATTTAAGGAAAGGGAACCTGTTATCATTCTGGCCCAGCCTATATGTGACTCTGGTCAGGTGCTCACTTTGTGCTTGGTCCTTAGCAAACCACTCAGTTGTGCGTCACCATTTATCAGGGGCAACTGGGTCTGAGCCATTTCTGTTTCACATGGCAATATAATACACACTGAAAATTATTTTTAAACTATCAGTCAGGGACAAGGCATACAAAATATTAACATTCATCGAATACGTTTAAAGAATTAACTCAGCCAATTTTGAGGAAAAATAAAATGATCTAAATCTTTAATTGCATAGTTTTGACATTGAATCACTTGAGTTTTCATGACCACAATGAATTTTCACAGATCAGCTCAACAAGTGATGTCAGAGGGATTAAGGGATATGGGGGAGGAGGGGGGGGGAGGAGGGGGGGGGAGGGGGGGGGGTGGGGGGGGGGGGAAGGGTCACGATGTTAAATTTGATGATCAGCCATGATCATAATGAATGGCGGAGTAGGCTCGAAGGCCAAATTGCCTATTCATGCTCCTATTTGCTATGTTCCCGTGATGCTGTTAAGGTGGTTTGTACATGTTTAGCCTTTCACTTGTGCTGGTTACAAACTAAAATTTAAGGGCACCACAATCACTGCTGGAATCGTAATTATTCTGAAATTACATCAAAGAGCTTTGGTACACTGATTTACTATTAGTATGATACCGCTGGACACTGAAGTGTCAATGGTTCAAAACTATGCCTCCTTTTGTCCCCTTCACACATCTTGAAGTGTTTACATAAATACATTGGTCCTGGGACTGTGCGGAACTTCCAAAGTGGATGAAAATTTTTTAAATGCTTAAACTTAAGCATAATTCGAGCATAAACCTATCAAAGCATTTGGATAAATTCCAGAGTGATGACAGGTAATAGTACTCTAAAACACTGCCCCCAACAAGATATATTAACATAGGCAACAGTATGCAACAGCAACCTACATTTGCTTCTGTCAACTTACATTCTACACGGTTAACAAATTATGTGAAATCTGTGTCATGTATAATCATAAGAAACTAGAGGCTTTTAGGTCTGCTTTTAAAACAAATAAATATTTATCACATTAGCCAGTGGCACCATGTTAGACACTGCTACAAAATATCCATTTAGTGACCTGTTCTCATTTTGAGAGTCCTCGAATAGGGCTGAGAATGGAAAGTGTATCTCACGGGCAATATTGATTCGTTCTGGTTCTGTTCACTAACAGTCCTGTATTTAAAGATTTTTGCCACAAAATACATCAGTGGTGAGGCAGACATATTGGGTGCAATTTTCCTGGCCCGTAGCACTGCTTGAGTAGTACAGCGGGACAGGAAATGTCAGCAGGGGGTCTGTAGCAGAGCCGCGACCAGCGCTTGGCCAATCGCGAGTCTCCCGGGCCCTTTTTTACAACATGATTAGTCTCTTGCCGGAAATCAGCACGAGGCTGATTACAATATGGAAATTCTAATTTCCATACAATTAGCGAGCCCGGTACGGTATTCTCCAGGCTCACTAATGTATCCTCCGCCCGCTGGTTAGGAGAGATTCCCACCAGCGGGGATTAAAGCTGGTTCGCATGAACGGGAACAAGGCATGATCACCTTGCTGGTGGGCACAGAGGCCATTGACATCCTCCCAGGAGGTCAGTGGCAGGGGTGTCCCTTGGGTAGTACCTCCCTGGCACTGCCAGCCTGGCACCCTGGAAGTGCCAGCCTGGCACCCTGGCACTGCACACTGGGCACAGTGGCACTGCCCACCGGGCACTGGACAGTGCCAAGGGACAGGACCTGAGGGGGCAAGGCCTAATCAGGGGGCAAGGCCAATCAGTGGTGGTAGGGGGACCCGCTGCCACTCTGCATTAGTGATCAGTGGGGGAGGAAGGACAGAGGGAAATCGGGCTGGCCATTGGGATGGGGGTTAAGGCTGGCCATGGAGGGGGTACGGGTTGGCCATGATGGGGAGTCAGGGCAGGCCACGGGGGACTGGTAATCAGGGCTGGACCAGGGGGGTAGTCGTGGAAGCTGGCAATCAGGGAGAGGAGCACAGAGGCCGGTGATCGGAGGGGGGGGGGGTTTCAAGGAGGCTGGCGATCGAAGGGTTGGGGTTGGGGAAGCTGGCAATCCGGATGGCTGTCCGGGAAAACAATCGGGGAAGCCGGTGATTGGGAGGCCAGCAGTGAAGGGGCCAATGCGCATGTGCCGATCTCCCTACTGACAGATCGGCGCATGCACAGTGGCCCACTCAATGAGCAGATTGAGGCCTCGCAGGTGGGATTAGGCACCCCTCCCCTTACTGACATGAATCCCACAGTGGATTCTGTAAAGCACAGAGTGCTGGGGATCCATCCCACTGAGTACACCTGAAAAATGGGCGAGAAAATCTCCCGTTTTCCTGCCCATTGGGCACTAAGATTTTTTGGGGGAAAATCGCCCCCATTTCATTTTTGTTTTAGAAAGAACCATGCATAATAGCAGCGTCATATTCATATCAGTCTTTCCAATGCGATGTTAAACCAAGGCCCTATCTGCCTTCTCAGCTGGACATAAAAGATCCAACTGCATTATTTCAAAGAAGAACAAGGAGTTAGCTCTTGTGCCCTGGCCAATATTGTCCCTCAATCTATACCTCAGTCAAAAGAGGTTACATTATCAAATTGTGATTTGTGGGATCTTGCTTTGTGCAAATGAGTTGTCATATTTCCTTCATTACAACATTGATTACACTTCAAAATGTACTTACTTGGCTGTAAAGTGCTTTGCATGTCCTCAGGTTTTGAAAAACCCAATTTAAATGTATATATTCCTTTCATTTGTTTTATAAGTAAATGCTTCAATGACACATTTCAACATGATTTGCGTTATTATGCTACATAATAACCAATATTTTTCCAAATAACTCCATCATGCTAACAATGGGGTTAGGTCATTATAAAACATGGATTAACATATGTTTTTAATTACAGTTTTAATAATTGACCACTTTTAAAGATGTGTGCATCTGATCCATTAAGCCCCCTCCTTCACCAGTTTTTTTCTAATGTTTTAAAATTCATAGAATCCCTACAGTGGAGAAGGAAGCCATTCGGCCCATCAAACCTGCACTGACATGAATCCCACCCGGCCCTATCCCATAAACCCACGTATTTACCCTGCAAATTTAGAACAGAGTTGAGGAGGAACTTCTTCTCCCAGAGGGTAGTGAATCTTTGGAATTCTCTGCCCAATGAAGCGGTAGAGGCTACCTCGTTAAATGTGTTTAAGTCACAGATAGATAGGTTTTTAGCCAATAAGGGAATTAACGGTTATGGGGAGCGGGCGGGTAAGTGGAACTGAACCCACTATCAGATCAGCCATGATCTTATTGAATGGTGGAGCAGGCTTGAGGGGCTAGATGGCCTACTCCTGCTTCTATTTGTTATGTTCTTATGTTCTTAAACCCCCTGACATTAAGGGGCAATTTAACATGGTCAATCCACCTATTCCGCACATTTTTGGAGTGTGGGAGGAAAGCGGATCACTTGGACGAAACCCACGCAGCAAAGGGAGAATGTGCAAACTCCAGACAGGCAGTCACCCGAGGCAGGAATTGAACCCAGATCCCTGGCGCTGTGAGGCAGCAGTGCTAACCATTGTGCCACCGTTCTGCTCGAATGTACCTGTTTGCTCCTTTTCCCCCAAAGTATCACCTCACATTTCTCTTCTTTAAATTTCATCTGCTATCTCTCTGCCCAATCCATTTTGTCCTCCTGATAACCAGCACAGTTATTTTCATTGTTGATCATGCTCCTTTCTTTTGCACTGCAGGTAAAGTTTGTTATGTGCACCTTACATGCAAGTCACAAATCCTCCGGCTGTCATGCCCATGAACTAGAAACTCAAAGAGCTACTTGACAATTTCAACCATCTTCAGAGTTGGATGCACAGCTCAGGTATCTCTGTAGAAGAGGTATTTTGGCAAATAGGGATTGCCCGAGGCGTTTCTCGCTTGATAAGAATGTGTTGAAGTCAAGAATTCAACTAGCAACAAAACTCAAGATTATATAAAACTTATTGCTGATTCAGCCTTGACACATGGGCTCCCACAGTTTGCAACCAATCAAAACAGGATGCCTTTGCCCAAAGATGCTCTGACAAACATTTAGGCGGAAATGTTATGGCCGTTGATGCTGGTGGGATTTCCCCATCCTGCTGCAGTGAACGGAGATCTGGCTGGGTGCCAAATTCTCCGACCTCGCTGCAGTGGGAGCATGGTGTGAATGGCCAGTAAGATCACGCCCATAGTATCCACTGGTAGAACAATGAGAGGAACACAAAGCTCAGGGGCTGGATGCGCTCATCTTGCCCGCGGCTGGGCTTCTCCGGCCCGACTGCTACGAATGAAGATTTGATTGAGTGCTATATTCTCTGAAGAATTTCGGCCCAGATATTGCACAGTGCAACCTGCAGTCTCATAAGAACATAAGAACTAGGAGCAGGAGTAGGCCATCTGGCCACTCGAGCCTGCTCTGCCATTCAATAAGATCATGGCTGATCTTTTCATGGTCTCAGCTCCACTTACCCGCCCACTCACCATAACCCTTAATTACTTTACTGTTCAAAAATGTATCTGTCCTTGCCTTAAAAACATTCAACGAGATAGCCTCAACTGCTTCACTGGGCAGGGAATTCCACAGATTCACAACCCTTTCGGTGAAGAAGTTCCTCCTCAACTCAGTCCTAAATCTGCTCCCCCTTATTTTGAGGCCATGCCCCCTAGTTCTTGTTTCACCTGCCAGTGGAAACAACTTCCCTACTTCTATCTTATCTATTCCTTTCATAATTTTATGTTTCGATATGATCGCCCCTCATTCTTCTCAATTCCAATGAATATAGCCCCAGTTTACTCCGTCTCTCCTCATAAGCCAACCCTTTCAACTCTGGAATCAACCTCATGAATCTCCTCTGCACCCCCTCCAGTGCCAGTATATCCTTTCTCAAGTCAGGAGACCAAAACTGTACACAGTACTCCAAGTGTGGCTGCAACATAACCTCACTGATTTTAAACTCCATCCCTCTAGCAATGAAGGGCAAAATTCCATTTCCATTTTGGTCTCCAAAGCCATCAGCCTACAACTGTTCAGGCAAACTGCCCAATCAGATTCAGCGCTTCAATTAAACGCTTTTTAAACTTGCGTAGACATCAAGGGTGATCAAGAAGGACATGGACCCAAGTATTCACACAAGACTTAACAAAAGTCAACCAGGCATTGCCACTGCATGAAATTAGGTACAAGTAAAAAGCTGTAAACATTGTCCAGGTATTTTCGCACTCTCATTGGTGGAGTATAAAGTGACCAGTAGCAGGAATCGAATGCACATTCCTAGATCATTCTAGAATGTCATGAGGCTTAGTGAACATAGTGTTGACTTAAAAACAGAAAATGCTGGAACATCTCAGCAGGTCTGACAGCATCTGTGGGGAGAGGATAGAGCCAACGTTTTGAGTCTAGATGACCTTACATCAGAGCGAAACGTTGGCTCTGTTCTCCCCCACAGATGCTGTAAGACCTGCTGAGATTTTCCTGCATTTTCTGTTTTTGTTTCAAATTCCAGCATCCGCAGTATTTCGCTTTTATCATAGTGTCGATTTAGCATTTGTTAAAGAGATCTTGCATGTTTGCTCATTGCAATATGAAATAATATTATTGTTTTTTCTGAAGAAACTGCATTACGCACCATTCTGTATCGCTATGATTAGAGGAAGTGCAGAATGGGAACTCTATTTCGAATCCTGTAAATTGTTATAGCTGGTGTTCGAATTTCCTCAGGGATACGGTGGATTTGCTCCCCCAGTTAGACCTCTGTCATTGCATGGATGTATCCAGTAATTTTCTTATCTCAGTGATATTAAAAACTTTTCCTGTTTCCAAGGCCTCCATGTCAGGCATCCCTTCAGGGATTCACTTATCTAACTGTTTTGGCAGGCAACTCACTGAAGCAGAAAACACATACAAGTGTTTTTTTTACTGAGATTTGTGAGAGGATGAATGATTGCAATTCAGTATCTATTCTCACTTAAATTCCCTGATAAGTGATTGCTCTGTTAACTCCTTGAGTGCAGATTTTCATTCAGGTTATGTTCCTGTAATACATACATTTAACTTCAGTTTTTTATTGTTTTCTATAAAGTTGTCTTTTTGCTCTTTCTTTGGGATTTTTGTTTCCAGGCTTTGCATTTGCACAAACACTCAGGCACAGGCCTGCCATGGGGTGACTTGACGAGCAATTTCTATCCCTCTCCCTGTGGGGGAATTTATTGTCTGCCTACTCAAGGCCTTCCGTCTGCTCTCTGACTCCCAGCAGACAGCCAGCCGAGACTGGGAATTCACAATGTGGGGAATCACTGCTGCTAGTCCTTGTGCTAACATTCTATGGCAAGCACATCAGGACAATCATGTTGCTTCACCCTCTGTACCCCCCCAACTGCCGTCCTGAGTTGGATCCGTGGAGCCCTGTGTCATTAGATATGTAGTTATAATGCTATAATTTTCATTTAAATATGGCCACGATAAACACAAAATGGGTAAATAGTAGGTGGCACAATGGTTAGCACTGCTGCCTCACAACCCTAGGGACCCAGGTTCGTATTCACGGCTTGGGTCACTGTCTGTGCGGAGTCTGCACATTCTCCCCGTGTCTGCGTGGGTTTCCTCCGGGTGCTCCTGTTGCCTTCCACAGTCTGAAAGACATGCTGGTTAGGTGCATTGGCCATGGTAAATTCTCCGTCAGAGTACCCAAACAGGCGCCGGAATGTGGCGACGAGGGGATTTTCACAGTAATTTCATTGCAGTGTTAATATAAGCCTATTTGTGACACTAATAAATAAACTTTTATAAAAAGGAAATTCAGGGAAGATACATCACTTCCTATTTTTCAAAAGAGCCTTCAATTCTGGGAGGTGAACTGGGCAGTATTCTTATGGTGGATAGTGGGACCCGGACGTCAGGCTAATATGAGGGTCTTGAGCCTGCACTTGCCAGTAGCAGGACTGGCTTTGCAATCATATGTGAAGTCAACAATTATGTCGCTGCTCTGCAGGGTCTGATTATTTTGAACAACCACGAGTACTCCAGGGCTCAAAGTTTTATCCGAGTTCTGTTCATTTGTTCAGGAACAATCAATTTTCTTCAACTAACCCTAAAAATGGTCCCGTATTGCCTTTTAGTGCACCTCCATTCTGCTCTAGTATGCCTGTGCTCTCATTCCCACCAACATTTATAAACGCTGACGCAAAATGTGAATTTAATAGCACCTCCTTCAACATTAAATGAACCTACTCTCCCTTTTGATTTATTTTTTACTCCTTATATGCTTATACAAACATTTACAGTTTTCCCTGATGCAATCTGCTGGCTTTTTTTTTCACTTTTCTTGTTTGTCCTTCTAATCTTTCTTTTCAGAGGTCAGTGGGTGAACCACTCATTGCAGAGTACCTGGTCTTGTATGACATTGAAGGACCTGGCCAACTTTGGCCCAAATGACGCCAAGATATTGGGGGAAGCAGGCAATGATGGTGCCATTGAAAGTCAAGAGGAGACAACTGGGCTTTCTCTTGTTTGAGATGGTCAGTGCCTGGCACTTCTGTGGTATAAATGTTATCTGTCACTTGTCAGCCCAAGCCTGCATGAAATCCAGGTCTTGCTGTGGATTTGCATAATCCATTTTGAAAATTTTAATTTTCATCTCTATTTATCCACAAAACTCTGCATCATGATGCACCCCTTTTTCACTCTCTCCTGGCTTGTTGTTCTTTTCACTAACGTTTCTGCCAGTTAATTTGGGGCATATTATTTTTTATCTCACAGACCTTTGTGTTTTTCCAATTCATTATCGCATCACTATGCTTTTCTATTACACCTTGAAGCCAATAATGTTATTGTCACTACTTTCCAACTGTCCTCCTACAGATAACATTGGCTATTTGCCCCAGTTCATTTCCCAGAATGAAATCAAGCAATGCTACTTTCCTTATTCCATTCTCCTATGAGAAGCAGCACAGGACATGGTCGACAAAGTCTTCTCCACTTTGACCCAATGTAGTTCCTTTATTCCTATCTGTCACAGGAGAAGTCTAAATATATCCAATATTTGCATTTCTAATGTTATTATGTGACTTAGATCAAATCCATGGTAGGGGAAATACATAGATATGAGGATGGAATAGATTTAATGATTTGAAAGACCTTTTTCTCACTCAATGACTTCTTTCCCATTGTCGTTGTTCAAACTAGCCTGTATTCTTAAAATAACAACCGTTATCATTAGTTTCAACTTCCATATTCTTATTTACAATACTCAACAGTTAAGAAAGCCCACCAACTTTCTCTACTTTCTCAGAAGACTAAGGAAATTTGGCATGTCAGCTACGACTCTCACCAACTTTTACAGATGCACCATAGAAAGCATTCTTTCTGATTGTATCACAGCTTGGTATGGCTCCTGCTCTGCCCAAGACCGCAAGAAACTACAAAAGGTCATGAATGTAGCCCGATCCACTACGAAAACCAGCCTCCCATCTATTGACTCTGCCTACACTTCCCGCTGCCTCGGCAAAGCAGCCAGCATAACTAAGGACCTCACGCACCCCGGACATTCCCTCTTCCGCCTTCTTCTGTCGGGAAAAAGATACAAAAATCTGAGGTCACTTACCAACCGACTCAAGAACAGCTTCTTCCCTCAGATTTTGAATGGACCTACCTCGCACTAAGTTGATCGTTCTCTACACCTTAGCTATGACTGTAACACTACATGCTGTGCTCTCTTGTTTCCTTCTCTATGAACGGTGCGTTTTGTCTGTATAGCGCGCAAGAAACAATACTTTTCATTGTCTACTAATACATGTGACAATAATAAATCAAATCAAATCAAAATTACTGAAATTTTATAAGCAAAAAGTGGTATTTTTTGCAAATGAAATACTGATACTACAGTATAATTTATGTCCACCATAAGAGCATTCAAATGGTTATTGGACAAACATATGGAGGATATTGGAATAGTGTAGATTAGAGGGGCTTTAGATGTGTTTCACTGGTCGGCGCAACATCGAGGGCCGAAGGGCCTGTACTGCGCTGTAATGTTCTATGTTCTATATATATATATATTTATATATAATGTATGTCTATGTATATACTTCTGAATGTGTTTTTAGGGGCAGTTCTTCACTTATTGTTCACAAATCTTTCCGTTTCTTTCTTTTATGCTATGGTTGCATTTCAGATTGATATTTTAAGCTCTCTATATATTGGTTGCATTTTACTTCTTTTGTTTCCTCAAAGCACTGAAGTGATTGTGCAGGTGACTAGCTCGTAAACCCCTCCAAATACTTCTCCATAGTCAATCATAAAGGAATGGACGATTATAATTCTTTACATTTTTCCCACCTATTTGCCTCCCTGCACAATATCTGACTTTTGACTCCCCACATGGGTTAAATCGTTAAGTACAAACTCATGTCTCACCACACCGTAGGATTGGGTATTGGTTAACAAATGCTCCCTCAGATAATTTTCTTTCAGTTCCAGACTAAAACTGATAAAGTCACCTCCCAGGGAAAAAAAACAATTAAAATTGTTAACTAAACTTCTAGTGTGATTTTGGATTGAATTGACTGATGCGTGAATGCAGGGGGACTCGTAACTAATCAGGCTCTATAGTTAAATGGACCAAAAGACATTCCCTGGTGGCTCAGCTGCTTACAACAATGAGTTGTGAATCAAACAGGCCGAGATCCTCTCAAATTGAATGGCAGCCAGGACTCTGAGTCAGAAATGTGTGTATTTAAAATGCACAAAAGAGACATGAGCACAAAAATTTAGGTTGACATTCTAGTGCAGAACTGAGAGAGTGCTGCACTGTCAAAGCTGCATCTTTCATGATGTCTCATTAAACTGAGATTTTATCCATCCTCTCAAGTGGATGGAAGAGATCCAATGATAGGATTTTGAAGAAATGCAGGCAAATTATTCTGGTGTCCTTGCCAATATTTATCCCTCAATTAACACCACACAAACAGATTGGCCATTATCACTCTGCTGTTTGTAGGAGGTTGCAATGTGCAAATTGGCTGCCATGTTTCCTGCGTTATGACAGTGACAACACTTCAAAAGTGCATCATTGGCTTTAAAGCACTTTGGAATATCCTGAGATTGATGGTTTTTAGATAGAGAATCTGGTGAATTGGTGTGATGACAATAATCTCTCCCTCAATGTAAACAAAACGAAGGGGATAGTCATTAACTTCAGGAAGTGAATTGGAGGACATGCCCGTCTACATGAATGGGGACAAAGGAGAAATGGTCGAGAGCTTCACGTTTTTAGGTGTCCAGATCACCAACAACCTGTCCTAGTCCCTCCATGCCAACACTATAGTTAAGAAAGCCCACCAATGCCTCTACTTTCTCAGGAGACCAAGGAAATTTGGCATGTCCGCTACGACTCTTACCAACCTTTACAGATGCACCATAGAAAGCATTCTTTCTCGTTGTATCACAGCTTGGTTTGGCTCCTGCTCTGTCCAAGACTGCAATAAACTACAAAGAGTCGTGAACGAAGCCCAGTCCATCATTCAAACCAGCCTCCCATCCATTGACACTGTCTATGCTTCCCGCTGCCTCAGAAAAACAGCCAGCATAATCAAGGACCCCATGCACCCCGGACATTCTCTCTGCCACCTTCTTCCATCACGAATAAGATACAAAAGTCTGAAGACACGTACCGACCGATTCAAGAACAGCTTCTTCCCTGCTGCCATCAGACTTTTGGGTGGACCTACCTCACACTAAGTTGATCTTTCTCTACACCCTAGCTATGACTGTAACACTACATTCTGCACTCTCTTGTTTCCTTCTCTATTTGCAATATGTTTTGTCTGTACAGCGCACAAGAAACAATACTTTTCACTATATACTAAAACATGTGACAATAATAAATCAAATCAAAGACTTTCTGCTGCTTGTGCTGTACTTTCTAATGTTAACCAAGGTAGTATTTCGGGACTCTATAATTGGTTACATTAATGCTGGACTAGAGAGGGAGAAAATTCAGCCAGAATTTCCAGTCCCCATTCCTGTTTGAGGTGTCAATGTGTGGATGTTAGGTGAAGACAGCAGTAGGTCTGGTCGTAATGGTCATCTGTTAACAATTCACATGTGAAAAGTAGCTAATCAGTGCCTATAGATCTGTTGGCCAAATGGAGTCAGCACTTTAGTGGAATGAGGAGAGAGACCAAGTGCATTAAACTATCCCACCCTGCCCCCCGCCTCCCTCCCCCCTAGTTTTGTTAATCTACAAGGCAACCTGACAACAAAATCAGGAGATTTCATATAAATTCACAACTATTGGGAACTAGAAACTCTCACGTAGACATGTAGAGTGGGGTTTAGTCTCACAATTGGTACAGGAAACCTCAAACTGCTAACACTTACACCATACTAATTAACTGCTTCCATATCATTCATCTGCTGCAGGCAACTATGTAACATATTTTTGCATTTGGGGAAGATACAGAGGATTACAGTGAAAGCAGAGGCCCGAACACTTGCAATGAAGGGGTAACCAAGAAGGTTGATGAGGGCAGTGCAGTTGACGCTGTCTATGTGGACTTTAGCAAGGCCTTTGACAAGGCACTGCATGGCAGGTTGTTGCATGAGGTTAAATCCAGGGTGAAGTAGCCAAATGGATACAAAATTGGCTTGATGACAGAAGCCAAAGGGTGGTTGTAGAGGGTTGTTTATCAAACTAGAGGCCTGTGACCAGCTGTGTGCCTCAGGAATCGGTGCTGGGTCCACTGTTATTTGTCATTCAATTAATGATTTGGATGAGAACTTAGGTTGGCATGGTCAGTAAGTTTGCAGTTGACACCAAGATTGGTGGCATAGTGGACAGTGAAGAAGGTTATCTAGGATTGGAATGGGATCTTGATCAATTGGGCCAGTGGGCTGATGAATGGCAGATGGAGTTTAGTTTAGATAAATGTAAGACGATGCATTTTGGTAGATCGAATCAGGGCAAGACTTAGTCAGTTAATGGTAGGGCACTGGGGAGAGATATAGAACAAAGAGATCTAGGGGTACAGGTTCATAGCTCCTTGAAAGTGGAGTCACAGGTGGGCAGGGTGGTGAAGAAGGCATTCAGCATATATGGTTTCATTGGTCAGTAAGAAGTTTAACAACACCAGGTTAAAGTCCAACAGGTTTATTTGGTAGCAAAAGCCACTTCATTGGTCAGAACATTGAATACATCTTGTTGAAGTTGTACAAGACATTGGTAAGGCCACACTTGGAATATTGTGTACAGTTCTGGTCACACTATTATAGAAAGGGTATTATTAAATGAGAAAGAGTGCAGAAAAGATTTACTAGGATGCTACCAGGATTGATGGTTTGAGTTATAAGGAGAGGTTGGATAGGCTGGACTTTTTTTCCCTGGAGTGTAGAGGTCTATAAAATAATGAGGGGCATAGATCAGATAGATAGTCAATATCTTTTCCCAAAGGCAGGGGAGTCTAAAACTAGAGGGCATAGGTTTAAGGTGAGAGGGGAGAGATACAAAAGGGTCCAGAGGGGCAATTGTTTCACACAGAGGATGGTGAGTGTCTGGAACAAACTGGCAGAGGTAATAGTAGAGGCGGGTACAATTTTGTCTTTGAGAAAGCATTTAGACAGTTACATGGGTAAGATGGGTATAGAGGGATATGGGCCAAATGCAGGCAATTGGGACGAGTTAGTGGTTAAAAAAAAGGCGGCATGGACAAGCTGGGCTGAAGGGCCTGTTTCCATGCTGTAAACCTCTATGACTCTATGACTCAATGCCCTATACAGTGCTAACCAGCCTTGTGATTGAAAACAGTTAACAATTTTGACAGAAACAGCATAAAAAGAAAAAGATATGCAAGAAACAAAAAGTGTTACATGAAATGAGAACTCCCACTTGTTTGACCTTTAACGCAGATAGCAGATGTCATGGCTTTGATTGTCATGGAGGGAATTGGAAATTCTCCATCTACTGTCCCATAAATATTCCTTTGACGTTTATTATCTTCAGTTTTGCTCAGTTGCCAAAATACTTGGACTGCATTAAATTGTTGGTTTGCGATGTTTCCACTCTATCCACAGGGTCCCTCATGGAACAGACATATCACTAATCTATTAACATGACATGGTCAGCAAACAGGCAGTTTTCAACATTGTTGACTATTTGCAAATAATTCAATGTAGTAACATGTTACATAGCCAATAAACAATCCAATCTCAGTGTGCACATACATTACGATTCTATCATTTCAAAATATGAACTCATTTCTCAGCTATTACTTATCCCGCTTTCTTTCGGTATTATGTAACTCAGGAAAGGTTGAATTAACATTAAAGAATAAGGACTTCAGTTATCCTACAATCATCTGGAAGATAAAATCAAAATCAAAACTGCTTTAATAAATTGCAGCTGGTTTATCCATGCATTTCCCACCCAATGTTTTCTCAGGATGTTGGCTTCAGTGACAAGGCTAGCACTTATAGTCTCTCTCTAGTTGCCCTGAGTAGGTAGGTGGTGCTGAATCCCTTTCCTGAACTTCGTGTGTGTACTTTGTAATCTTGCTCGACCACTTTGAAGGGCTGTTAAGTCAACCACAGTGGTTTGGGACTGAAGTTGCAAAAGACAAGGTGACACAAAGACGAGGATGGCATGTGGCTTGAAGAGGAATTTGCAGGTGGTAGGGTTCCCATGTGTCTGCTGCCCTTGTCCTTCTTGGTGGTAGAAGTTACAGGTTCGGAAGGTGCTGTTGAAGGAGCATTGCTGAAGAGCATCTCATTTATACTACTCACTGCTGCCACTGTGTTTCAATGGTGGGGAGAGTGGATGTTTAAGGTGGTGGATGGGGTGGAAAACAAACAGGCTATTTTGTCCTGGATGTTGTCGAGCTTCTTGAGTCTTGTCGGAGATGCGCTCATCCAGGAAAGTGGAGATCCCATCACATTCCTGACTTCTGCCTTGTAGATGATGGACATGCTTTGGGGGATCCAGATCTCCTTCATTTGGACATGGGTTGCTGCAATATCAGAGGAGTTGTAAGTGATACTGAACATTCACCTTGTGATGGAGGGAAGATGAAGCTTCTGAAGATGGTTGGGCAATTCTGAAGAACTCCTGCAATGATCTCCTGGGACTGAAATGATTCAACTCCAACAACCACAACTAACTTTCTTTGTGCTAGGTATGATTCCAACCAATGCAGAACTTTTTGTCAGATTCCCACTGACTTCAGTTTTGCTGTGGCTCCTTGACATTACACTCAGTAAAATGCTGCTTTGATGTTAAGGACAATCACTTTCACCTTCCCGCTTGACTTCAGTACGCTTTTACACCTATGAAGTTGGTGGTAGAGTACTGAAGAGAGAGGGTCATTGAGAGAGGTCTCCTCTTCATATTTTCTGTGGCTACATTTACTGGTGAGGCAGCTCTCTCAGTCGGAGGCCACTGCACTAACAAGCCCCCTGAGGAGACACAACGTGTCCAAACAGAATGCCAGATATTTGTTGATAAGTATCAAATGCACCAACAATTTCTGGCATGAAAACCAGCCAAAAGAAATTTCCAGGCACTTGTAAAAATGAATATTTTGGAAAGCAATATTTGCAGAAGTGAGCATGTGGAGCTGATCCACGTTATTTCCTGTTAATTGCCAGCAGTTACCTTCTTCTTCAACAGAGGAGGGGGGGGATGTACCATAGAATACCGACAGTGCAGAAGGAGGCCATTCGGCCCATCGAGACTGCACCAACAACAATCCCACCTGGCTCTATCCCCATAACCCCACATATTTACCCTACCAATCCCCGTGACATCTCCCTAACACTAAGGAGCAATTTAGCATGGCCAGTCAACCAAACTCGCACATGTTTGGACTGTGGGAGGAAACCGGAGCATCATAGAATCTATGATTCTATGGCTCAGTGGTATTATCACAAGACTATTAATCCAGAAACTCATCTAATGTTCTGGGGACCCGGATTCGAATCCCACCATGACAGATGGTGGAATTTCAATACAATAAAAAAAATATGGAATTAAGAATCTACTCATGACTGTGAAACCATTGTTGATTATCGGAAAAACCCATATGGTTCACTAATGTCCTTTAGGGAAGGAAATCTGTCGGCCTTACCTGGTTTGGTCGACATGTGACTCCAGACCCACAGCAATGTGGTTGACTCTCAACTGCCCTTGGGCAACTAGGGATGGGCAATAAATGCTGGCCAGCCAGCGACACCCATGTCCCATGAATGAATTTTTAAAAAGATATTAGATTACAACGGATATTCCAATTAAATAAATGCGTGCATACCCATCTGCCTTTTTCTCTTTGTCGTCCCAACAAAGTTCTCTTCTGGGTCCTCAGCAGCAGAACACGTGTGTGACCTTGCCTTCTGGGGAGCTAGTGCATGAATTATCCTTTCTCTGACCTGACTGCTGCCTGATCATGTCTGGTGACTCACCAAACACTGATCCCACCTCTGTGCAACCCTCCAAAGTACATGTGTTGCCAATATCTGAGCTGGTGGCTGTGATATCAGATCAAGTGATGGTGTTTCTTCCTTCTTCATCTCGGCCTTCAAACTGCTGCCTGGTTAAGTGGCAGTTCTCGCACATCTGAAAGAACAAAGGCACAAGGGCGGTGTTGTGGGGAGGTGCGCAGTTACACCATCTGCACATTTTAAATCATGACAGATTGCAGGATGTGAGTGAAGTGGGATGTGAGGAGATAGAATAAGCAGGAATGCACCATTATCCTCTATGATTTCAGCTCTCCTGCTGACCATGCCTCAGTGACAGCAGCTCTAATGATTGCCAGCACTGTCTCCTACATGGGGTGAGCACATGTAGATGCCCCTCCCCCCCTGCCAGTGAATTCCTGGTGCCACTGATTATGTGTCAACTTTCCTGAGGGGAGAGAGGGAATATTATGGAGCGTGCTGCAATGCAATGTGCTTGGGTGCTGTGCCCGCCACAACTGAACACTTGGCAAAGTGTGCATGTTGTGAGGGTGCAGCTTACAGTGCTCAGTGAGTGAGGGTGATATGAAGCCATGAATGTTAACTCTATGGTTGACAGAGATTATTGCTAAGTGAGTGGGCTGTGGTAACTGGAGCAGTGTGAGGCTACTGCTGATGTTGGTAAGGTATGGCATTTGATGATGCATTCACTGACCTTGACCACGCGTGTGAAGTAATTCAGCTTCTTCCAGCATTGGAAGCTCGGCTGCTGGCATTGACCACAATGGCTACCTGCTCCCACTCTCTTCTCAGTACCTGCCTGGCTGGCCACCTGGCCCCGGAGCAAAGAGAACCTCACTCCTCCTCTACACCAAGGTCTCCAGTACAGCATCTGAAAATGGGGCAAGTTCGCTGGCTATTTTTTTTGCCATTTCTCTAGATTCTGGCTGCTCTTCAACTCTCATGTAGCCACTCCAGCCGCTGCTGCAACCAGAATGAACCCTTCCTTTAAAGCCAGCTAGTATGTGCTAGCCTACATAAACATGGGGCTCCTTTTGAGGTGTGCAGCCACTCAACAGCACACTCCTGCAATGCTACATGACACACAAGACACTATAATTAGCTGGCAGCATAAATGGGCATGAAATCATCATGGTTCCTGAGTCCAATTTCAGGGACTGTCCAATTTAACCCCTAACTTGTTGCTGTCATTGCAAGTTCACAATTTAAGTACAAATTGATCAGAATACTCTATTTATTGAAATTCCCTACAGTGTTCTTGTTTTCTTGAATTTGTATTTAATGAAATCAATCTCTGACAGATAGAAATAAATTTATTCACTTGTGAGCATTCCTTTGGAATTGGTGAAGATAACTGAAGCTAACGTAGGATAGCTGAACTTCTTTCTCAAACAGAATGACACATGGACAGACAGGACCATCGAGGTACCACTGCTATAACGTCTTTAATAATAGCTTCTAACATTTTCCCAATGACGGATGTTAGGCTAACCGGCCTATAGTTTCCTGCTTTCTGTCTCTCTCCTTTTCTAAATAAAGGAGTTAAGACTTATCTAGATATCCATATGAACGGAGTGGGAATGGAGGTATACAAAAAAATGGTCTAGTTTGGACCAGGGAGCGGCACGGGCTTGGAGGGCAGAAGGGCCTGTTCCTGTGCTGTATTGTTCTTTGTTCTTTGTTCTTTGTACATTTGCTATCTTCCAATCTAATGGAACCTTCCCCGAATCGAGGGAATTTTGGAAAATTAAAATCTATGCATCAACGAACTCATTAGTAATTTCTTTCAAAACATTAAGGTGAAGTCAATCTGGACTCGAGGATTTGTCATCCCACAGACCCAATTATTTGTTCAATGCCACTTTCCTGGTGAATATAATTTTCCTGAGCTCATAGTATCATAGAATAGAACCATAGAACCACAGAAGAAGGCCACTCAGACCATCTTTTTCGTGCCAGCCCAAGGACACCTAGGTGACCTTTTTAATCCCACCTTCCTGCATCAGGCCCATAGCCCTGCAGCTTACAGCACATAAGTTGCAGATCCAGGTACTTTTTAAATGAGTTTAGGGTCTCTGCCTCCACCACCAACTCGGGCAGTGAATTCCAGACACCCACAACTCTGTGTAAAAAAGTTCTTCCTCATGTCCCCTGTACACCTTCTTCCACTTATCTTGAATCTATTACCTCTGGTTTCTGTTTTCTGACAAGGGAAACAATTTTATCCTATCCACTTTATCTCTTCTCCTCATAATCTCCTCAGTCAAGTCACACCTCAGTCTTCTTTGTTCCAAGGAAAATAGCCCCCAACCTCTCCAATCTCTCCTCATAGCAACACTTCTCCAGCCCTGGCAACATTCTTATAAATCTCCTTTGCACTCTCTCCAGAGCAACTATGTCATTCCTGTAATGTGGTGACCAGAACTGCACACAGTACTCCAATTGTGGCCTCACCAGTGTATTATATCCTTACTTTTATATTCTATACCTCTGCCAATGAAGGTGAGCGTTCTATATGCCTTCTTTACAACCTTGTTTACTTGAACTGCTGCCTTTAGGGACCTATGTACCTGCTTCAGCTACAGTTACACCCTCCTGTCCCTGTCCACTTTCCAAATCAAAAGATCCTATACTAAGGAGTGTAACCATCTCCTGAAACACAACATCCAGATAACTCTCACCCTCTCTGACATGTCGCAGTTTCCACAGGTCAGCCTCCAGCTCAGTGACTCTGAGCCAAACCTCCTCAAGTCAGAGACATTTGTTGCAGACGTGCTGGCCCTGGATGACACTAGTATCCATGGGCTCCCACATGCTGCAGCCTTGACCCATCATCTGTCCTGCCATAACAATACAAAAGATACAAAAGTCTGAGGTCACACACCAACTTACTCAAGAACAGCTTCTTCCCTGCTGCCATCAGACTTTTGAATGGACCTACCTCGCATTAAGGTGCTCTTTCTCTACACCCTAGCTATGACTGTAACACTATATTCTGCACTCTCTCCTTTCCTTCTCTATGTACGGTATGTTTTGTCTGTACAGCGCGCAAGAAACAATACTTTTCACTGTATGCTAATACGTGACAATAATAAATCAAATCAAATCAAATCAAAACGACAAGCTTTAATTAATTAGTCAATTATTTTATTCAATTATTTATTTTCTTTTGGATATTTATTCATTGTAACATGAACTCCAGTACTATTTTAAACTTTCTGAAAATAGACCTTGACCAGATATTCGCCAGATACTCAGACACTGCTCACCTTCTCCACTGTAGAACAGAAGAAACCAATTGCTACAGGGTGAAAAAGTTAGAAAGTGTGAAGGAATACCGAATTTCCCTTCCCATTGAACTCCCTCTCTCACCAAATTTCAACACTCTCCTGTTCAAAGTTTCAATCAATATATGCACAGGAGCTCCATTTACACATAAAAATGGCAAAGATTAATATTCCAAATGTAATCTTTTATCAAAATAGTTCTTTCCTTGAAACGTTAGCCCATAAAGTAGAATTTGCATTTCTGTTGTCTCAAAACCATGAGTAACTTTTGAAATAGTTTACATCTCATTGTTATTAGACATGTGGCTGGCAAGATGGCACAGTGGTTAGCATTACTGCCTCACAGCGTAGGGATTCAGTTTCAATTCGGCCTTGGGTGGCTGTCTGGGCCTGGGTTGGATGCTCTTTTGGAGAGCCAGTGCAGACCCTGATGGGCCGAATGGCCTCCTTCTGCACTGTAGGAATTCTATGATTCTACGGTTTATTTGAAAAACGTGAAAATCAGTTTGCATGCAGCAAGGTTACACAAGCACAGAGCTGGATTTCAGTGGTGGCTTGTGCTTTGCCCTTGGCTAAGCTGTTCCAGTATGCCTGCAACACTGGCACCTAGCCAACAATGTGAAAAGTTGCCTGTCTACAATAAGGTCAACAAATCCTATCCAGCCAATAATCACCACAACAGTTTATCTGTGATCATCAGCAAAGCGATGGAAGGTGTAGTTGAGAACAATATAAAGTGGTATTCTGCCAAAAGAACTGAACCCAAGAGGTGAGGTGAAAGTGGCTGTCCTTGACATCAAGTGTGGCATCAAAGACCCCTAGCAAAACTGGAGTCAATGGGAATCAGGGAGAAAACTCTCTGATTAGAGTAATAACCAGCACAAAAGGAAGGTGGTTGTGGTTGTTGGAGGTCAATCATCTCAGTTCCAGGAATTCCCATCCATCTTCAGCTGCTTCATCAATGACCTTTCCTCCATCAGTGGGGATGTCCGTTGATGACTGCACGATGCTCAGCACCATTTGCGACTTCTCAAAAATTTAAGCAGTCCATGTCCAAATGCAGCAAGACCTGGACAAGGTTCAGTCATGGGCTCAAAAGTGGCAATCAGATGTTCACCATCTTGCCATGCTTTGCCATGCAAATACCAGGCAATGACCATCCCCAACTAGAGAGAATCTAAGCATCTCCCCTTCACATTTACTGCCATTACTATCACTGAATCCCCCACTACCAACCTCCTGGTGGGGGGTTACCATTGACCAGAAACTCAACTGGACAGCTTACGTAAATACTGAGGTACAAGAGCAGTCAGAGACCAGGAATTCTGCAGCCAGTAACTCATCTCCTAACTCCCCAGAGCATGTCCACCATCTACAAGGCACACATCAGGAGTGTGATGGAATACTCTCCAGTTATTTAAATGAGTGCAGGTCCAACAACATTCAAGAAGCTGACACCATCCAGGTTAAATCAGTCCATTTAATTGGCATCCCATCCATTACATTAAACATTCCCTGATGCAAGGTGGCAGCAGTATGTACCATCTACATGATGCAATGCAGCAAATTTCAAAGCCTCCATTAGCAGGACATTTGAAATATGCAACCTCTATCACCTGGAAGGACAAGGGCAGAAAATGCATGAAAACACCACCAGGTGCATGTTCCCCTCCAAGACACACACCATTCTGACTGGAAATTTATCACCTTTCCTTCAATGTCACTGGGTCAAATTCCTGGAACTCCTTTCTGAACAGCAGTGTGGGTGTACCTGCACCACATGGACTTTAGCAGTTAAAGAAGGTGAACATCTGATTCCCAAGCCTCTACACTTCTCAAGGGCTATTAGGAGTGGGCAAGAAATGCTGGCCTAGCCAGTGTTACCCACATACTGTGAACGAATAATTTTTATAAAAGTTGAGATGAGAGTGACTGCCCTCAACATAAAGGCAACATTTCATCGAGCGTGGCATTAGGGAGTCGAAGCAAAGTTGAAATCCATGGGAATCAGGGGCAAAATTCTCCAATGGTTGGCATCATATCAAGAACAAAGGAAGATGGATGTGATTCTTGGTGATCAATCATCCGAATCCTAGGACATCTTTGCAGGTATTCCTCAGAGTGGTATTCTAGCTCCAACCATGCTCGGCTACTTCAACAATGACTTCTCTTCCATCGTAAGGTCATGTTATGATATTCATTGATAATTGCACAGTGTTTGTACCATTTGTGACTTTGTAGACAGTGAAGCAATCCGCAGGCAGCAAGGTCTGGACAATGTTCTGGAGCTGATAAGTGACACATTAAACTCATGTCATGCAAGTTCCAGGCAATGACCATGTTACTTTCTGAGGGTTTTTCTGTCTTTTACTGTGAAGACAGATAAAAAGTATTTGTTTAATGACTCTGCCATTTCTACATTCTTGATTATAATCTATTTCTATTTGCATAACTTCAGTACAAAAACATTTACAATCTATCCATATCTCTTTTGCTGTCTACTTTAACATTGTTTTTTCTCTTATCGAAATCTTGGTCATCACTATTATATCCGTTTAAATCCAGCATATATGCCAATAACATATAGTGCAAAATAGGTCCTAGTTGGAATACTATGCTTTTCAGCTGCATTGACATAGTCATACTTGTATGTATTAAAAGTGCTTTTTGATATTTATAATGACATTATGGCTCAGGAGAAGAGTGCATTATGTGATATGAGATTCTTCTCAGAGGCCATTTCATGCTGGCTTTAGTTAGAATCATAGAATCCCGACAGGGCAGAAGGAGGCCATTCAGTCCATTGAGCCTGCACAGATAACTATCCCACCCAGGTCTTATCCCCGTAACCTTGCTAATCCCCCTGACACTAAGGGGCACTTTAGCATGGCCAATCAACCTAACCCACACATCTTTGGACTGCGGGAGGAAACTGGAGCACCCGGAGGAAACCCACACAGACACGGGAAGAACATGCAAACTCCACACAGACAGTGACCCAAGGCCAGAATTGAACATGGGCCCCTGGAGCTGTGAGGCAGCAGTGCTATCCACTGTGCCACTATTGTGGAACAGTTTCGCTTCAATCCAGAATAATGTTTTAGCATAAACGTGTGCTATGTTGGGGGATGTTATATCATAGCAGGCCAACTCAATGTCACATGCAGTTCACAGGCAAAACACCCTCATGGTTTTGCACTGAATCATAAGAACCATTAGAACCATCCCATTCTTCAGAAACTTTAAAAAGGTAACAGTGTTTAAGGTTTTGGAGTGTATAAAATGAAGTTATTGGCATCATTTTTTTAGAAATGTTTGTGAAAGTACGTGAAAACAATTTACATTCGGGAGTTGATGTTAGCACACTTTTTTACAATGTTGACTTGTGGTATTATTTTAACCAGCTAAAAAATACACGGTGAGCTACAATTATGAACTAATATGCTTTCAGATCATGTTAAAATATTTGTTTTATGTCCAGATCAATGTGTCCTGTCTCCACAACACATATCCTCCCAGACATGTCAACAGGCTGCTCCCATGCAATGAGTGGGCACGTGTTATAGACCCACTGGGCAATCTTAAACCTTTGAATATATCATCACTTACATATCACAACCACAGATTTAATTTCCTTTTGCACCAGGATAACACTGAACAGCTGCAAAGAGGATTACACCAGCTTGATTATCACACAAAGCTCCTGCCCTGTTCCCCTCACACACCACGACACCCAGAATGCCTGGCTTGTGTCAGAATCTCCTTACAGAGAAAAATTACAGACAAAATAATATTTCTCCTGTCGAGGCTTGCCCTTCATTACACAGGGATGAGGGGGCGGTGGTGTTGTAGGTCAGCATATGCATCAATGAGAGCAAAATTCAAGGTTACAAAACAATATTACAATAATTTCAGTCATTCTATATGCTAGCCAGGTGTTACTGTGAAGAAGAGGACAAGCACAAGGAGGCAAAAATCATTTTAATCAGACTGTCACACCATTCATTAATGTTCTTATAGGCAATCTTTTTGGCCAATATTCTTACCATTTCTTGATACTGTTTTCAGTAATCACGTGACAGATCTATTTGTGTCTTATTGAACAATAGTAATCATTTGGCTGGTTTGATTGGCCCTACTTTCATTGAAATAACTCTGAATCAATCAGGCGAGGAGTAGCTAAACAAAGGGAGGGAACTCAAGATCCTAGAATCCTAGAATTCCTACAGTGCAGAAGGAGGCCATTCAGCCCATCGCACCTGCATGGACAACATTCTCACCCAGGCCCTACCCTACATATTTACTCTGCTAATCCCCCTAACACTAATGGGCAATTTAGCATGGCCAATCAACCTAACCCGCACATCTTTGGACTGTGGGAGGAAACCGGAGCACCCAGAGGAAACCCACGCAGACACAGGGAGAACATGCAAACTCTACACAGACAGTCACCTGAGGCCAGAATTGAACCCGGGTGTCTGGTTCTGTGAGGCAGCAGCACTAGCCACTGTGCCACCTTGCCACCCTCAAGATGATACCAGTCTATCTAATAATGACAGTATGTACAGATAGTCATAAATCTAAAACTTACTGGTCTTATTGTAACACTCCTGATCCTCCAATGGTACAATGTGTTCTGCTGTTTTTCACCTGAATACGGGTGGACAGATGATGGTACTTGTGCTATATCTGCCTGTTCTTGCGAAGCACAGGAAATTGGCATTGCTAACTCATTATCACAATATACAACCAGCACTTTCGTTAACTGTGTGCCTGTTTGAGGGCCAGAGAATCGGGCTTGACTGACGGCAGTAAAGGCAGCCAGTATCGCTCAAAGAAGACGTTCATTTTGGAAACTGACAGCAGGGAAATGCTGTAAAATGGCAGGAGGGTGGTACAGCGAGGGCATTGAGGCTGCCAACAAAGAGGAATATCTTGTTCCCCCTCAGATGGCAGGAAGCCCTCCAAGCAACTGAACTGCCAATGGGAATGGGTCACTGAAGAAATCAATGTCAGGGGCTTACCATGTAGGACATAGTACCCTTTCGTGCACTCACCTTACACATTTACCTTCTCACTGTAGCTTGTCAAAGTGACATTTAAACAAAGGGACATTTAAACTTACCAGAATAAAGCAGCTTGTGCAGTAGAACAGTGGCGTGGCTTTAGTCCCCCCAGTGCTCCTGCACTCTAAGGGATGGACTCCAGGAGCAGCTACGATCCACTTTTCTCAGCAGGTCCGTGTCAAAAGTCTGGACAAGGAATATGGAGCTCCAGTCTGATGTAGGAAAATAGGGGCGGCACGATAGCACAGTGGTTAGAACTGCTGCTTCACAGCGCCAGGGACCTGGGTTCGATTCCAGCCTCGGGTCACTGTCTGTGTGGAGTTTGCACGTTCTCCCCGTGTCTGCGTGGGTTTCCTCCGGGTGCTCCGGTTTCCTCCCACATTCTGAAAGACATACTGGTCAGGTGCGTTGACCCGAAAAGGTGCCGGAGTGTGGCAACTAGGGGAATTTCACAGTAACTTCATTGCAGTGTTAATGTAAGCTTTACTTGTGACTAATAAATGAACTTTAAACTTTAAAAGATTGGGGTGCCAGTCTGACAGTGATTGCTACTTGACAGAAGTTTCTTTTATGAGTGTCACAAGTAGGCTTATATTAACATTGCAATGAAGTTACTGTGAAAATTTCCTAGTCGCCACACTCCGGCACCTGTTCGGGTGCACTGAGGGAGAATTTAGCATGACCAATGCACCTAACCAGCATGTCTTTTGGACTGTGGGAGGGAACCGGAGGACCTGGAGGAAACACATGCAGACACGGGGAAAAACATGCAGACTCCGCACAGACAGTGTCCCAAGAGTGGGGACAATTCTTTGAGGAGGTAACAAGGAAGTTAGATAAAGGAGAACCAGTGGACATGATTTATTTAGATTTCTAGAAGATCTTTGACAAGGTGCCGCATAGGCGACTGTTAAATAAGTTAAGTGTCCATGGTGTTAAGGGTACGATCCTGGCATGGATAGAGGATTGGCTGACTGGCTGAGAGTGGGATGGCAGCCAATGACTAGAGGTGTGCCTCAGGGGTCGGTGCTGGGATAACAACTTTTCACAATATACATTAACGATTTGGAGGAAGGAACTGAAGGCACTGTTGCTAAGTTTGCAGATGATACAATGATATGTAGAGGGACAGGTAGTATTGAGGAAGCAGGGGGACTGCAGAAGGACTTAGACAGGTTAGGAGAGTGGGCAAAGAAGTAGCAGATGGAATACAATGTGGAAAAGTGTGAGGTTATGCACTTTGGAAGGAGGAATGGAGGCATAGACTACTTTCTAAATGGGAAAATGCTTAGGAAATCAGAAACACAAAGGGACTTGGAAGTCATTGTTCAAGATTCTCTTAAGGTTAACATGAAGGTTCAGTCAGCAGTTAGGAAGGCAAATGCAATGTTAGCATTCATGTGGAGAGGGCTAGAGTACAAGAGCAGGATGGACTTCTGAGGCTGTATAAGGCTCTGGTCAGACGCCATTTGGAGTATTGTGAGCAGTTTTGGGCCCCATATCTAAGGAAGGATGTGCTGGCCTTGGAAAGGGTCCGGAAGAGATTCACAAGAATGATCCCTGGGATGAAGAGCTTGTTGTATGAGGAACGTTTGAGGACTCTCGGTCTGTACTCGTTGCAGTTTAGAAGGATGAGGGGGGGACCTTATTGAAACTTACAGGATACTGCAAGGCCTGGATCGAGTGGATGTGGAGAGGATGTTTCCACTAGTAGGAAAAACTAGGACCAGAGGGCACAACCTCAGGCTAAAGAGACGATCCTTTAAAACAGAAATGAGGTGGAATTTCTTCAGCCAGAGAGTGGTGAATCTATGGAACTCTTTGCCGCAGAAGGCTTTGGAGGCCAGGTCATTGAATGTCTTTAAGACAGAGATAGATAGGTTCTTGACTAATAAGGGGATCAAGGGTTATGGGGAAAAGGCAGGAGAATGAGGATGAGAAAAATATCAGCCATGATTGAATGGTGGAGCAGACTCAATGGGCCGAGTGGCCAAAATTCTGCTCCTATGTCTTATGGTCTTATGAACCCGGGTCCCTGGCATTGTGAGGCAGCAGTGCTAACCACTGCGCCACCATGCAGCTCATTTTCAGATTCAGCCCACTTTAGACCATAAGACGCAGGGGCAGAAGTCGACCATTCGGCCCATCGAGTCTGCTCCGCCATTCAATGAGATCATGACTGATTTAATCTGATGATCCTCAACTCCACTTTCCTGCCTTCTCCCCAGAACCCTTGATTCCCTTACTGATTAAACTAAGACCATGAAAGAGAAAGACTTTCTATCAAATCAACTGAGGGTGGTTTTAATTTTTTTTAATTCTCTTAAAACGCCAGTTTATTTTGGATAATGATTTAGTACACTATTCTCCTATGTTTCCAAGTTATCTGTGTTCAGATACAATGGAATCTCATCTGGGAAATCATGTCCAGCATTAAAAGGGGCAGTGCTTAGCAGCAGACTCATATTCCATCTACCCTTGATCAAAGAGGGGTAGAGCTACAAGCAAATAAATGGTCATCTTTTTCTTATTCAAAGCTAAAACCTTAAAGATCAGAACTTTCCCACTTAAAAGCAGCATGAAATCCTCGCAAACATCCTCCTTCTAGGCTCCCAGAACAAGGAAATTCAGGGTCTTGCTATGCTATGCCTTCTGCACTATAGGGATTCTATGAAATGTAGTTTGCAATTAAATAAGATAGGCTAACATTTCAGATGCAGATCTTTCATCAGTACTGGAGGTTGAAAGATGAACAAGTTGCTTTATAGGTCTGCACAAAGGAAGAGTAAAACGTATTCCTCTTGCAATAAAGTCGTCTGTGACAGGACACAGTGAAGAAACAGCGATAGAGGAGAGAATTGTTACAATCCTCATGGGGAAATCATAAACCAAAAGAACCACATTTACCGAATCACCCCCAAATGAAGAAATTACCAACAAGATTTCACTTTTTGTAGCTTTTATTTTATCATGGATCAGGATCAATGTAAATCACAAATGAATTAACAGGCAAATGATCCTTCACATAAAAAAGTAAATTTCACTTTAAATCATCGATACAACAAAGATATGTCTTATGCAACCACAAGTATCACGCATTGTTCCCTGTATATATCTGCAATCTCACAGTCATTCTAACTTGGTCACTGGCACTTATGGGGGACAATTCTCCCAGCCCACTGTGCTGCTCTAGCAGCGCAACAGGCCGGAACACATCAGCGGAGGCCATTTAGCAGGCTCCCCACTGGACGCCACAGCATCCACACGTTTCGGGGGCCAGGATTTTGAGCATAATCAGCTCAACGCCAGAAGTTACAAATTTTCCTTTCTGCAGTGATTCTGGATTAAAAGTCATCATGGAAGACAATGAAGAAATGTCATATAAAGGAAGGGGCAGTGATTGGAAGAAAAGTGGATCATGGGCTATAGACTGGGGAGTGCACAATGACAGACCTGAGGAGAAAACAATAGAGGTGTTCAATAAGGAGGGGTCAATGTCAGTCAGAGGAGAGGTCATAGATCAAAGGTCAATCAGCATAAAGAGCACTATGATTATAACACATGCAAATAGCCAAGAGCCCCAGTTTGGTACAAAGAACAAAGAACAATACAGCACAGGAACAGGCCCTTCGGCCCTCCAAGCCCGCGCCGCTCCCCGGTCCAGGATTGAATCCTGAATCCAGGATCCCCGCCCAATTTTCCAGCCTATCTACATACTAATATCCTATCCACCGAGCTGTCCCTCACAGCTATGGTGCTTTGTTCATCACAACCTATTAACTCACCCCTACCCCCCCACTCCAGACCATGTGATCTCCAGGGAGAGGCGAAAACCCAGAGAGAAAACCCCAGGGCCAATATGGGGAAAAAAAAATCTGGGAAATTCCTCTCCGACCCCCTGAGGCGATCGAAACGAGTCCAGGAGATCACACTGGCCCTGATCGGAAAATGCTTCCCAACCCTATTCATTTCCACTTCCACGAACACCATATGAATTCCCTGCCCCCGAGACAGGTTCCCAACTATCCGCAGTCTCGCTCTGTATTGGCCCCAGCAAGATGATCATAGAATGAAGCCTTGAAACGAGAAACAAAGAACAATTAGCCCGCGCCGCTCCCTGGTCCAAACTAGACCACTCTTTTGTATCCCTCCATTCCCACTCCGTTCAATAGCTGTCTAGATAAATCTTAAACGTTCCCAGTGTGTCCGCCTCCACCACCTTGCCCGGTGGTTTTTTAACTGAGAGAAAGGACTTCATGGTAGCATGACTTCAGGGATTGAAGTCAGGTTATGCTCAATGACAACAACTTATATTTAATTGACACCTTTAGTGTAATGAAGCATTCCAAGGCACTTCACAGGAGCATTGTAAAATAAACTATGATGCTAAGCCACATAAAAAGATATTGGGGGGAATTTTCTGGCTATTCACGCCGGTGGCATTTTCTGGTCCTGCTGCAGTGAACGGAGATTTGGCTGAGTACCAAATTCTCCATCCCCCGTTGCAGCAGCAGCGAGGTGTGAACAGCTGGTAAGATTGTGCCCACTAGGCCAGATCACCAAAAGCTTGGTCAAAGAAGTAGATTTTAAGAAATGTCTTAAAGAAGAAAAGTGAAGTAGAAAGGAAGAGTGGTAGGTAGAAGGAATTCTAGAGCTTAAGGCCTGGGCAACTGAAGGAATGGCAACCAATAGTGGAGTTAGGAATGTTCAAGAGGCCAGAATTTGAGCAGCACAGATATCGTGGAAGGTTGTAGGGTTGCAGGAGATCACAGAGGTTTGGAGGGGAAAGGTCACGGAGGATTTTGAAAACAAGGATGAGAGTTTATTTCATGCACAGGCATCATTAGAATTCCAGAATTCTGAAAGCTTCCAAATTTCACAATGCTGCATGTGGATCTACCTCAGTGTTCACCTCATCCATACCAAACAGGGGTCTGAGTGCAAAGCAGTTAGGGAAGAGGTGGAAATCATTTTGACAGCTCCTATAGTATTGCATGAATCAGCTGAGAAGGGCAATATCATGAGGCCCAAAGACAGTCAGATAAGTATAGTCGCTGCCATCAATACTCAGAGATCCATCTTTATAGTGCACGCCATTCCTTGCTGTGTATGTCAAAGGACAGCTATTTTCACCACCTTCTCTTCCTTGGGAAGCAGTAAGTAACCGAGGTTTTCCTTCTGCTGTTGGTTGACGTTCATCAACCATTATGACAGGGGCAAATCTTTTCACAGCTGTTAAAATTCACATTGGCACTCCACATTATAGAGAGGTTACTCCCATATTGATACCTATAAACAGTAATGTAAACAACTCCATGTTTGGTCTGTGAAACACCTCTATCACTTGCCAGGTGAAAAGGAGACATCAACTAGAGAGAGCTTGAAACCATCAAAAACTATAGCATGCTTCCCAGGAACCCAGTGCATAAGCCGTGAGGCCATGACACCGTTGTAGTAGAGAGTATTTAAGGCTCAAAATGTGACCAGGAGGCAACAGTTTATGGGGAAGATTTCCTCTGCCTGCTAAGTGTAATTAAATTACGAATACATTCTTTATAAATGGGTCGATGATTTTATTTCATAGGGTGATCTTCCCCCATAGTGAGGGTTGAGATTTATCAAAAAAGACACAATTTAATTGATCTAATGGGCCTTTTCCTGATTCCTAAAAAATATTTTTTTGTATTTTCATAGAATCTATCCCTCAGGCTGCTGGTAGTTTCGTCAATTAAATATGTAGGCAGTTCATATGTTGTAAACTCACAGACCAAATAAAGGTATTTCTAGAGGGTTTCTCAGATGACGGCTGGAGTTGTTCCTCTGATGTTACTGAAAGTAAAAAAAAACTCTGCTCCCCTCTTTCCTTCAGTTCCGGAATCGCATTCTCGAGGCTTAAAATGCCAAAACAATTACAGCTGCATATTCTGTAATAACAGTATTAAAATTCATTACATATGGTGACATGAAACCTGCTCATCTGTTTGCTATGATGAAATTAATCTTTGAAAGTAAATTCACAGCTTCCTTTATGAACAGAGAGCTTTCCCAATGCTGGCAAATAATAGATTCTTAAAATTGTAGTGTTGGGAACTTTAAAATATCAAATGTGCAACTTGTAATTTGACAGATTTATTCATGATCCTTCTTTAAGTCGACTGTTTTACTGCCTCTGTTATGAGTTGAATCTCAGCCATGTTCCTCACATAATCTGTTCGCTTCACAGCCCATGACATCATCCAGTGGAAAAGTTCATCTGAAAGGAAGGGATTAGCTTCATTTTAGACATGTAACTAAGGGTGTAGGCCAGAGTTTAAAAGGTGACTTTTCACCCTGTCCCATGGATCTATCAGGAATGATCCAGCTCCAGGTTAGAGACAAGGATAGTTGGCTGAACCCTACAAGGTAATAAAACATGGTCAGCTAAATACTATACTTATTGAATCATAAAATTACAATAGCAAAATAAGGCAGACAGAACATGGAAAGGTATGGAGGGTAAAGAGGATCAGCATATCAAGTAGGAATGTTTATTTTGCAGAGGAGAGAGGTTACAGCTCAGTATAGTTTGAAGCTTTGGGGTGGCACGGTGGCACAGTGGTTATCACCGCCGCCTCACAGCGCCAGGGATCTGGATTCAATTCCTGGTTTGGGTCACTGTCTGTGCGGAGTTTGCACATTCTCCCCGTGTCTGCGTAAGTTTCTTCCGGGTGCTCCAGTTTCCTCCCACAGTCCAAAGATGTGCGGGTTAGGTGGATTGGCCATGCTAAATTGTCCCTTAGTGTCAGGGCGACTGGCTAGGGTAAATGCATGGGGCTATGGGGATAGGGCCTGGATGGGATTGTGGTCGTTGCAGACTCAATGGGCCGAATGGCCTCCTTCTGCACTGTAGGCTTTCTATGATTCTTTCAGGAGTGAAGCTTCCACATTTTGTTCCTCAGGCTGTGTTGAGTTAGTTGAGTGGAGTTTGCATGCTCTGGTTGATCTCAGCACACCACAACTGGAAAGGAAACAAATCCCTTTGTACTCCAGCAGTGTTGAAGAAAATGGTGCTGGGCACATTGTAGTACATTAGTTAGTTAAAGTTAGTTAATGTATTAGTGTCACAAGTAGGCTTACATTAACAAGGAAATGAAGTTACTGTGAAAATCCCCTAGTCGCCACACTCCGGTGCCTGTTTGAATACTCTGAGGGAGAATTTATCATTACCTTTTCTTAAGTTGGCTGTTCCTTTCCTTTTGGGATGGAATTCGCTGACAAAATGATGGTGAGTTAATGGCCATATTGATTTAGTATGGAAAAAAAAATCCATGTATTCATGAGGATGAACAGTCACGCCAAGAGTTGGGAATCATCACAACTCGTTGGACAATCTGTGCCACTTCATTAATAGCCTCGCAAAAACACCAATACCCTGTCCTTTGACAAGCAGCTACAGTTAAGAAATTGTTGGATTTGCTTTGCAAATGCAAATTAAGCTCTCCACAGATAGTTCAAACTGACGTAAGATGACACAAGTACGCTGCCAAAAAGGGTGATTTCTATTATATACAGAATGTCCTTACCTCTCCCTCACCCCCAGAACAGCACACCAAATGAAAGATGGGCAAGCGCACGATTAAAAGACAAATGGTGGAGGTAGCCAGTCAATTTAAAAATCATTCTAGATTTCTCCTTCAACAATAGGTGTAAACGTAAAGATGTTTAATTACAATTAGAACAGTAACAATGAAAAAGAGATATCAATACTAATAAATAATACAATGGCAACAATACAGCAAGAACAATAGCAACAAAATTATCAAACTATTTACAAGCGTTACACCATCAAAGGCGTGCATGAGAGTCGACGGTGAGTGAGATTGAGTGGGAGGAGATGGACGCTGCACAGGCGGAATGTAGGGCAGATGCAGTATAATGTGGATAAATGTAAGGTTATCCACTTTGGTAACAATAATAGGAAGACAGATTATTACTTGAATGGGTGTAAATTGAAAGAGGTGGATACTCATCAAGACGTTGTTGTCCTCGTGTATCAGTCGCTGAAAATAAGCACGCAGGTACAGCAGGCAATAAGATGGCAAATGGTATGTTGGCCTTCATAGCGAGAAGATTTGAGTATAGGGATAGGGATGTTTTGCTGCAATTGTATAGGGCGTTGGTGAAGCCCCACCTGGAGTATTGTGTGCAGTTTTGGTGTCCTTATCTGAGGAAGGATGTCCTTGCTATAGAGGGAGTACAGCAAAAGTTTACCAGACTGATTCCTAGGATGGCAGGTCTGTCATTTGAGGAGAGATTAAGTCAGTTAGGATTATATTCACTGGAATTTAGAAGAATGAGAGGGGATCTTATAGTAACTTATAAAATTCTAACAGGGCTAGACGGTAGATTCAGAAAGAATGTTCCCAATGATAGGGGAGTCCAGAACTAGGGGTCATGGTTTGAGGATAAGGAGTAAATCTTAAGAACTGAGGTGAAAAGAAATTTCTTCACCCAGAGAGTGGTGAATGTGTGGAATTCACTACTACAGAATGTAGTTGAGGCCAAAATGTTGTCTGATTTCAAGAAGAAATTAGATATAGCTCTTGGGGCTAATGGGATCAAGGGATATGGGGGGATTAGGATATTGAACTCGATGATCAGCCATGATCAAAATGAATGGCGGAGCAGGCTCGAAGGGCCGAATGGCCTACTCCAGCTTCTAGTTTCTATGTTTCTATGTTTGACGTCTTCTACCAGTCAACCTGAACCTGATGTCTATCCAATTTTGCAAGGAGAGAAGATCATTTTCCAGTGATGCTGCACCCACTGATAGATCAGACTCAGGAAGCTTGGTAGATGTCTGTAGAGGGGGAACAGATGTACCTTGTACAGAACGAGATGGGCTTAGAGACCGAGCCACGGGTGCGGTGAGGTTTGTCACGACCATTACGTACCTAACACATCAACATCCTCAAGGTGCAGTGTGGGGACAGGAATAGCTATGCCACTTTACTCCCTTCCACTCCGAGTGGTCAACCTCCTATGTCCCAATTCTTCTTTATCCTGCTCGGTATCAGAATAATAGTCAAAGATGGGAGATGGTGTATGATGGGCAAAGGTTAATTGCAAACCATGCTGCAAATGATCAACACATGGCCTGGAATTCTCCCCCAAAAAAATCTAAATGTCAAATTCGCATGAAAGCTGGAGTAAATCACACTGTTTTTTTTCAGCGTGTTTCCTGAAATGAATCTCCCACACACTGCACTGCAGAGGCCGCGAGCGTGAATATCATTAAAAACCAGGGGGCGGGACCTATTCCCACTGAAATCGGTGCGATGAGCGGGACCCCGTGCATGCACACACTGCTGGGAGATCGCTAAAAAGACCTCCCAGCAATGAGATCGCTGGCCTCAACCCCCCACATTCATTGTTGGCCTCATTCCTGCCCTCTCTCCACCCACAGATATCGCTGGCCCCTCACTGCGCCCCCCCCCCCCCACATCAACCCCCCCCCCCCACATCAACCCCCCTCTCCCCACAGACATCACTGGCCTCTCACCCTCCGACCCCCCCCTCCCCCCGCCATGGACATCGCTGGCCTTGCCCCCCCTGCCCCATCCCCCTCGAATGTCGCTGACTTCTCACCCCACCCTCTATCCCCCATGGATATCACTGGCCTCTCCCCCGCGCACCATCCCCCCACCCCATGTACATCAGTGGACTCCCCATCTCCCCCGCCCCGCCTCCCCGCCCCCACCGAATTCACACATACTGGTCTCACTGTTGCCTTGCACATAAATAGCTCTGTGCTGCCATGCACACGCACTGCCTGCGAGCATTTTCCCTTGTCGTTTGACAGCTTTGAGCATTGCACCCCCTGGACACAGTACCTTGTTGAATGAGAGCCAATCAGCATGCTGGGTGATGGCTCACCCTCTATTGAAACCAGGTTCCCTTTACATTTCTCACAAGCAATTTTTACTAACGGGCCCATGACTGGTCCAAACTGACTGCACCTGGACTCCCCTAACAATGATGTGGAGATGCCGGCGTTGGACTGGGGTAAACACAGTAAGAAGTTTAACAACACCAGGTTAAAGTCCAACAGTTGGACTTTAACCTGGTGTTGTTAAACTTCTTACTCCCCTAACAAGCCAGAGCAGTATATAAGCTGCAATAGAACGAAACAACAAAGCACAAAGAAACTTACAGCACAGGAACAGGCCCTTCGGCCCTCCAAGTCTGCACCGAACATGCTGCCTGACTGAACTAATGCCCCCTACCCTTCCGGGGACCATTTCCCCTTCCCATCCTAATATTGGACACTCAGCCAGTCGCGCCAGGAAGTTGGCTGGAAAGAAACCTGCCCAGGTGATGCCGGAGCTACTGGAGCTCAGTGCAGCTACCCTGGCATTCCAGAGTGTCCCTGTGTGGTAAACCACTGTTATCTGTCATCTGTAGTGGTTAACCACCGTAGTAGTATTTCCCAGTACCTGTATATGTGGCACATCCCTGTCGGTTCCGCCCATGTCTCCTCCCCCTGGTCCGGGTATAAAGGCAGTGGTTCCTCCCCCTTGCCTGCAGTTCAGACCAGATCACCAACAGGGATGGCTCCAAGTTCTTGCTAATAAAAGCCTATTTGTCTTGCTCACAACTAGTCTTGACTCGATTGATAGTGCATCACCCTGGGGCCTCTGGGCACCCCAAGGGATGAGGAAGGGCTAGAGCCCATGCCAGGACCTTCCACGCAGGAGACTCTGGACGTCCCAAAACCTTCTGGTTCCCCCCTTCCTCACACTGGAGCATCTCAGAGCCAGCGGGATGAGCAGGGTGGCACAGAAACAGTGTCATCTGCAAATCAGCCAAGGCCCTCCAGGTCTCGGCCAGCTAGGGAACAACCGTCAAGGGTATCACAGGCAAAGGGGCATGGATCACAGCTGAACACCTCCACCTCCGATGTGCATCATGTGGGAGCACCTAGAAGAAGCAGTAGACCACAAAAGATTAGAAAGTTGTAGGTTCACTAAGTGGGCACGGATGAGCGTCAGCAGTAGTCAGGGTTAAGTTTTGTTAAATGTTAAGAGCACAATAAACTGTTATTGTTAGAGCTGAGTGTTCCCCAATCTCGCACATCGAGGCGCACACGATACTCAGCCAAGTGTTAATATCCACCCCCCCACACAACCCCAAACTGGCCCCTCAACCCACATGACCCTTCCCCTTCCCCACCCTCTCTCATCCCACCACCCCAACCCTGAGAAACATCACAACTTTCCCCAACATCCACCAGACCCTCAGTCAAACAGGAACCCCTGTCATGCCCCCCACCCCCTCCCCTCCCCACCCCAGTGGCGCCCCCGACTCACTACCCCACATACTTGTGTTCTCAACCCCTACTGCTTGAGTGAGCCCAGGAGGCAGCGTGCATTCAGAGATTAGGTAGGAGTCAGACTTGAGTGGCACCAGGGGCAGGATCCCAGTGTGCACAACAGCGAGTCATCATCACCCTCCAACCTTCACTGAAGCCTCGCTCCCAGTTCCCGCCCAGGCCCATTAACTGGTTGTGATGTTTCTCAGGGTTGGGGTGGTGGGATGAGAGAGGGTGGGGAAGGGGAAGGGTCATGTGGGTTGAGGGGCCAGTTTGGGGTTATGTGTGGGGGTGGAGGCTGCCATGGCTCCTGGGCTGTGGTGGAAGTGTGTTCGAAGCAGCCTCCCCCACTGCACAGCACCAGCTATGCGAAGTGGGCTGCTATCAAGGCCTCCCTTACTGCCCTGCTGGGCACCTGCCATCATCGCATGCCCTCCATCCTCTGGTTCCTCATATGGCAGGATGTCCACTTCAGCTCCTCCTCCTCCTCCTCCAACTGGTCTCCCTGCTGCTGCACGATGTTGTGCAGGATGCAGCAGACAATTATGATGCATGCAGCACACACAAGGTCATACCGGAGGGCACCCCCAGAGCGGTCCAGGCAGCGGAACCACATCTTGAGCAGGCCAATGCTCTGCTCTACTATGGACCGGGTGGCTGCATGGGCCTCATTGAGGTGGGTTTCCGCCTCAGTCTCGGGCCTCCACATGGCTGTTGTGGACACTCCCTGGGTGGCATGCACAGACCTGCATGATGATCATCTGGTGGTCACAGATGAACTGGACGTTCCAGGAGTGGAACACCTCGCAGTTGATGAATGGTTGCCCCTCACCTCAGGGGTCTGCAGGGCAATGTGTGTCCCATCCACAGCCCCCTGGACATGGGGCATCCCCGCAATGGCCATGAAGCCGGCAGCCCGGGCCTCCTGCCAAGCCTGCCCAACATCAAAGTGGATGTATTGGCCTGCCTGGATGAACAAGGCATCTCTTACCTGGCAAACACATCTATGTACTGAGGCCTGTGAGATTCCACAGAGGTCACCACTGGGTGCCTGTTGCGTAGAAGCTTAGGGTCTCAGTCACCTGAACTTCGACTAGGAGCGGGTGGCCACCCCTGCTCTCTGGTGCCAAATCCCTCACTGGGACCAGTACTCCCTCTTGTGGATGCTGGCAACACAACACAATCTGTGGTGCCGGGCCTCAGCTGATTGGGTTGGCTGCCATTGGCATTGTGAACATGGCAGGCAGGGAAAGTATGCAGGTTGGTGGGCGGGCATGGCCCCCTTGAGCCATTGTCATGAGGGCAACTACAGCATTCCCTTTCAGGCATGTGTTGCCAATCAGGGACATGGGGCAGGGATAGAGTCCGAATTATCATAAGATGAGTCGCCATTCACTGCAGAGTACATGCAGCATGAGTGTCTGTGTTAACCAGAGCACCCATGCTTGGAGCACCAGCTGCCTGAACTGATGATCCCCTCAAACAGCACATGGTGCACTCCCCCCTGCAACTCCCTAAAACACCAGCACTCAGTCCAGTCCCTCACCACACCCCACAGCCAGAACAATGTAACAGCCCAGTGGCTGCAGAGAGCAGCCTGGCCAGCACTGTGTTAAGGGCCCTACCCCACCCCAGGTGGCCTGGGCACAGCACCTGAAGATCTCCAGGAAGCTCCCCACAGCAAGCAGCAAATCACCAGGCTCTGCCTCCAACCTCCCCAGCACTCTGGGGGCTGCAGCTCCATAAAACAAAGAACAAAGAACAGTACAGCACAGGAAACAGGCCCTTCGGCCGTCCAAGCCTGTGCTGCTCCTTTGTCCAACTAGATCAATCGTTTGTATCCCTCCATTCCCAGGCTGCTCATGTGACTATCCAGGTAAGTCTTAAACGATGTCAGCGTGTCTGCCTCCACCACCCCACTTGGCAGCGCATTCCAGGCCCCCACCACCCTCTGTGTAAAAAAACATCCCTCTAATATCTGAGTTATACTTTGCCCCTCTCAGCTTGAGCCCGTGACCCCTTGTGATCGTCACTTCTGATCTGGGAAAAAGCTTCCCACTGTTCACCCTATCTATACCCTTCATAATCTTGTACACCTCTATTAGATCTCCCCTCATTCTCCGTCTTTCCAGGGAGAACAAGCCCAGTTTACCCAATCTCTCCTCATAGCTAAGACCCTCCATACCAGGCAACATCCTGGTAAACCTTCTCTGCACTCTCTCTAACGCCTCCACGTCCTTCTGGTAGTGCAGCGACCAGAACTGGACGCAGTAGTCCAAATGTGGCCTAACCAGTGTTCTATACAGCTGCATCATCAGACTCCAGCTTTTATACTCTATACCCCGTCCTATAAAGGGAAGCATACCATATGCCTTCTTCACCACCTTCTCCACCTGTGTTGCCACTTTCAAGGATTTGTGGACTTGCACACCGAGGTCCCTCTGTGTTTCTATACTCTTGATGACTCTGCCATTTATTGTATAACTCCTCCCTACATTGTTTCTTCCAAAAAGCATCACTTCGCATTTATCCGGATTAAATTCCATCTGCCTCCTTACTCCTGTTCAGTGCTGCCACGCCAACTCCCGACCTTCATATAGCAGTTGTAAACTGCGCCAAAGTGGCATCATGCCAGAGATGTGGGAGACGCCAACGAGGGTGGGGATTGCTGTCTCGGACCCACTAATCAGATGCTGAGGTATGTAAACACATGCAAATATCCATTACGCTGATTTGCAGCGTGGTTTCCGTCAGCACCAAAAAACCTGAGTTGGGAAACGCTAGCAGGGCGGGAACGCTCACGCAAATCCCGTGAATCGGCCGACATGAGAATCTCCTGGCCCACTGTGCTAAAAAATTAGCACAGCAGGAAGGGAGAATCACCCCCCACCCCGCCCCCTACCCCACTCCTTGTGTGCGATCAATTTATTTTGCTCATGTGTCAATTACTTGAATCAATACGTACATTTTAAACAATTCCTTTTTGCCAATGTTGTTGGACTCATTTCTATAATATCTGAGAAAGCCTTTAGTTTCACCAATTACCCAGCAGTGAACCGTCAACCGTAAAAGAGTGAACTCTAAACTTAATGGTACAACTATCACAAAATGGCCATAAGACTGTATAATCGAGGCAGTAAAAAGGTCTTGCGGAAATAAATCAGAAACATCTGCTGCTGCATAAAGGTGTGAACATCAAAATGCAAGAGAATGACGAGCTGACAGAAGAATATTTCACAGGTTGTATAACAGATAATTGATGAGCTCCATTTATTCAGTCTCTCTAGGCGTTCCATGATCTCCCACCAACACTGTGGCAAGGTCACATTTCAGGATTGGGGCTCAGATCATTCCAACAGCTGTTAGGCAAACAGACTGCATGCAGGCCAACACACCAAACAAGACCCATAGCTCATGAGTTAGGAAGATCCTCGTGAAAAGTTGAACCCAGGCCAATTCTGTCCAATTTATGAAGCAATCCCAATAGTAGAAAAGCGATGCAAATAAGTTTTGCTATTTTATTGCAAGGCGTACGTACTTTATGTAAATACATAAAAAATACATCTTTATTAGAGAAAGTAAAATTGTTCCTTTTCCTGGAGTGTTTTGCCATTACAATGGCTCAACTGGACCAAAGGACGCAATTTACGGTGTTGCAGCCTCAGGAAATTAGGGCATTATTTCAGCTTCGGTCACACCATAATTCCCCGGGATTGTTGTCCCCTTCTAAAAAGCTGAACAGCTCCACCCTCTCACCATTAAAATCAATGACAGGATGAAATTGCTGAATTATCACCACTGTGAAAACCAAAGCCATTCAGCCCACAGCAAAAGGTGCTGCCTGGCACTGTATGTTTGGTATCATCATAGGATTGCAGTTTACTGTTGACTTGCAAAATGTTTGTGACATTCTTATTTGGCGCATCTTCAAAAACATTCGCTGGGGCAGTTTTGACAGTATCTCGAGTCACTGCCGTAAGACCATAAGACATAGGAGCAGAATTAGGCCACTCGGCCCATCGGGTCTGCTCCACCATTCAATCATGGTTGCTATTTTTCTCATCCCCATTCTCCTGCCTTTTCCTCATAACCCCTGACCCCCTTAATAAGGGTGTAAAGTGCAAAACAACAGAAAACAATTATATCTGTGTGGACAAAGTTTCTAGTCCTTAGTCTTAAACTCCCATCTTAGTGTGAACTTTTTATATGTAACCCATATCATAGAATCATAGAAACCCTGTAGTGCAGAAGGAGGCCATTCGGTCTATTGAGCCTGTACCGCCAACAATCCCACTAGGCCCTATCCCCGTAACCTGACGTATTTACTCCGCTAATCCCTCTAACCTACGCATCCCGGGACACTAAGAGGCAATTTAGCACGGCAAATGCAACTAACCCACACATCTTTGGGCTGTGGGAGGAAACCAGAACACCCGGAGGAAACCCACGCAGACACGGGGAGAACGTGCAAAGTCCACGCAGACAGTGACCCAAGCCAGGAATCAAACCCGGGTCCCTGGAGCTGTGAGGCAGCAGTGCTCATAGAACCATAGAACATAGAAACCCTACAGTGCAGAAAGAGGCCATTCGGCCCATCGAGTCTGCACCGACCACAATCCCACCCAGGCCCTACCCCTATATCCCTACATATTTTACCCGCTAATCCCTCTAATCTACGCATCCCAGGACACTAAGGGGCAATTTTAGCATGGCCAATCAACCTAACCCGCACATCTTTGGACTGTGGGAGGAAACCGGAGCATCCGGAGGAAACCCACGCAGACAGGAGGAGAATGTGCAAACTCCACACAGACATTGACCCAATCCGGGAATCGAACCCAGGTCCCTGGAGCTGTGAAGCAGCAGTGCTCACCACTGTGCCACCGTGCCGCCCATATAAATTAATCTTTTGCATAATCAATATGATTGTCAGTCATTACAAGTTGGTAACTTGCATCATATTACAAGCCAAATAGCAAGTTAGAAATATTACAGGGATTGTAGACTGCTTGAGCAACTGAAGATTAAAAGCATGGACTTCTGTGTTGTTAGGACGACATCTGTGGGAAAAGATAGATCCAATCCAATAACTAGCCAGACAGATATATAATCAATCCTTTTGATAAATCAGCAATGAATTTGTGCTTGTTTTTGCACATTGGTTTAATCATAAAATATGTATTTGAAACACTTCTGAGCCTGTATGACATCATATTGCAATGGATTTTAATTTTGACCATGTGACATGCCATATCCACTTCACTGCTAGGCTCACTGTGGCATATTCTAATCAGTGCTCAGAAAATTATTGGCATATGTTTGCCACTGGAGAATTTGGACACACAATAGTCTAATTTATGCGTTCACCACCAACAATGACGTAGCTGCAAATTCTGAGCCAACAACAATATGTCGTCAAGACAGTAAATTATATTTTCACTGCTTAAAAACAGTGAAGATAGGTAATGAGAATATAATTATAAGCATGACTACTACCCCACAGAGGACTTACTTCCCATCAACATGTGTCTCTCCAGAGTTTTGAAAAGTCAATAAGGCTGCAATTAATACAGCCCGTCGCTGGGAAACCATGGCAGCTGGACCCATTTAATCCTGGGCTAGGCCTTGTGTCAGGCTCCTAGTTGCGGCAAAACCTCCCCCCGATTAAGTCAGAGGGCGGAATGGGCTGACACGGGATTCCCAGCTTCTGGTGGTGGAATGTCAATTAGGCTCATTTACCAGCCAGTTAACGCTCGTTGCCCCTGAGCCAACCTCGACTTAGTGGTGGCTCTGGGAATAATGGGACTACCATGACTACCATGACTACCATCGACACCGCAAACTGCCGGCTGCACATTTCCACAATAATGGGAGCGCCAGGAAGTATTTCTCCGACCGATTAGTGAAACCCCTGTCATCCCAACTAATTCCAGTCCAATAAGTGTGCATCCATGCCCCAATACTTGTCCACTCCAGCCTCTGACCAAGAGGTAGCATTCAACACAATAAGCAAAAAGCGAATAATATACTTTGAACAAATGAAACAATGCACCATTGTACATTGATTTTAATTAACTGATCAATAGGAAATAAATGTGACCCAGAGGTTGTTGGCAAAATAATTGGGAGCTTGGTGACGCCAAAACCAAAATAAATTGGTCATCTCCCTGTTTCAAACTTCCACAATGTATGCAATTAAATTATTAGATCTACACTGTCAATACACATTAATCTTGTTGCAGCCATTTAGGACTGGTAAATCATGTCATCTGGGTTGGTTAATGGCATATTTTATGGTCTTGACATGGCAGTCATCCTTACAGAGAACCTGCACAGGATTTCCATTCCACCTCAACTTTTGAAGGACTCAGGCCAATTAATGGCCAGAAAGTGGGGCATGAGGGGCTCACCATCTAACTAATGTCAGTAGTCATATTCCAAAAGCTGGAGGGCCAACGGGAGGTCTCCCAAACACTGACACATGGGGATCCTCACTAACTAAGATGGGAGCTGTCGATTTGTTGGCAAGGAGAGGGTGCATTAACATGGAGGTGTCCTCGAAAGAGTTTTTAAAAATGGCCACAGTTATCAGGTCACGATTGTGGAGTGACAGCTTCTCCATGGAATGGCCAGTGGCCGCAGATGTATCCATGATTGGAGTGGGTGAGGGCGGATGGACCCTAGCGGAATAATCATGGCTCCATCCCGACTTCCCTGCTGTGAGGTCGCCTTGATAAACTGGCTGTGCTTCTGCCAGAATTGTGAAGTCTGCACATTGACTGAAAATCCCATTTGGAGCCGGGTAGAGACATTAACAGGCCCCTAATTGCCCTTGATTGACTGCCTGCCATTTTCCATTGTGTTTCTGACCATGGCACAAAACCAGCGAGACAGTCATTGGCGTGCGATTGTGGCTCTGGTCCCAAACCCATGGCCGATTTAAGATGCTGCTCCTAAAAAGGGAACAATGAAACTGCAGAGTCTCACTCCCACAGGTAGTAAATTGTTCTTCGAGGCTTTTTAAACACCATTTTCCGGCTGTTCACACCCTGCCACTGCTGCAAGTGTGGGTGGAGAATTTGGCGCTCAGCCAAACCTCCGTTCACTGCAGCAGGATCAGAAAATCCTGCTGGCGCGAACAGCCAGAAAATTCCACCCCATACTTCACTTCCTTTTTTCTTTTCTTCTTATCTCTCGGTTCTGTCTCTCTTTTTCTCTCTTGCAATCCTTACTTTCCCCCCGCTCTCTGTTTCTGTCTCTGTGGAATTCACTCTAATCCACGCCATTGCCTTTTCTGTTGCTCACTCTGTTTCTTTCTCTGTTCTTAAGTTTCATTCGTTAGAAGGCCATCCTGACATTGACAAAGTCCCATTAATTGGTGCCCCCCACCAGCGATTCAGGTTGCAAAAGTAATACAGCCTGAAAGATGAGGTTAAAAAAAAATAAACTCAATTCATGGCACCGAATGGAAAATTCACCACTCCAGCATTTTCTGGTCCCTATAGGGATTTATCTTATTCTATATTCTCAAATAAATCACTTTCATTTTAAAGAAACACATGGGGATACAAACTGTGTGAAATATTTAGGAGGTTAAAGATTTCTAATTTGATGTAACATTGAAATAGAAAAACACTGCTTTTTCAAAAGAAAATATAATTACTCAAAGCAAGTATTCACTAAATCCTGATATCAGTTGGATGCTGTGGGGGTGGTGGTGGTGGTAGTGGTGGGGGGGCGGGGGCGGGGAGGGGGTGGCGGGGGGGGGGGGAGGGGGAACGACAGATAATTATTTCCTGTATTGAGCAAAGACATTTCACCATTCTCTTCATTACTAACTTTCATCAGCTCACAAATGTTGCCTTGACGTCTGTGTGCAAGCTGATCTGTGTGGAAGGAAACCCATCAAACACAGCTCTCATAGATTAAACACATACTTAATCCAAGTAAAATTCTGACCTAAGCACAGTACTCTAGTCGGGGAATACTATTGTTATAATCATCTTCTGATGTGTGGCACAGCCCCAGGTGGCACATATACAAGTGGGAATGATTAAAGTTGTTAACCATTCTGTTCATAACCCTTTTTTGTTCACTGTAAGGTTTTACCAGCGTGAAAATCGGTTGCTAGTGGAAAGGTGCAATGTCTTTCTCAGTTTTATTTTGCCCGGTGGGTGCTCAAAAATTGTTGCCAATTGATCAAAGTCAATCTTATTAATTAAATTGACATATCACCGATCGTGGTGGGAGCTGCATTTAAGAGCTCCAGTTGTGTAGTGTTGAACTAATGACCGCGTCTTGTGTGAGGCTTTATGTTGTTAGCTTCCTTTTGTTGGTTTGACAATTTTATTGGTATTATTTGAGGGTGCAACCAGCAGGGTGGTTAAAAGGACACCAGTAAATGTAGTGTATTTAGAAAAAAGTTCCACATAAAAAGTTACTAAACAAGCTCATGGTATTGTGATTAATATATTAGCATGCCTAGAGGAATAACAAGTAATAAAAGCGAGCTCTGAGGAAGGCTCAATTCTGCATGCTTATCTCTTTGTGGAAATCAACAGTTCTAGAAAATGGAATCAACCAGCATCAGTTAAGCCTACCAACTTCTGTGAAGCAATATATACCATTGGGAATTTGATTCTGGGCTCTGGACTCATGTGAAACAATACTTCTTTTCTTCATGACCTTTGCCCTGTAAATCTTTCTTTCTCCATCCCTATTTTATTGTATGAGTGTACAAGAGGTTACTTAATAAATTTCCCCCCCCCCCATGTTTTTAGTGTGTGAAAATAAATCAACCCTCTAAGCTCATCCTATCGTGGGTTTGCTGTGGAGTTATTAATAGAAAATTGTATCACACTAAACTAGGGGTTGGGAGACACTGCTTCTAAAAGGGGAAGCAAATCTCAACATCTTTCTGTTTATTGATGGGTGGTGAGAAGAGAAATCAGGACTGTTTGAATTAATCCTTGCCTGTCCATAACACTTATATCTTCAATAACCCAATTCAGATACTTATCAGAAATTGGAAGATTAACCATTTGGTCTCTTGTTTCAACGACTCATATAGAAACATCGAAAAATTAGAGCACAAACAGGCCCTTCGGCCCACAAGTTGTGCCGAACACATCCCTACCTTCTAGACCTACCTATAACCCTCCATCCTACTACGCTCCATGTACTCATCCAGGAGTCTCTTAAAAGACCCTATTGAGTTCACCTCCACCACCACTGACGGCAGCCGATTCCACTCGCCCACCACCCTCTGTGTGAAAAACTTACCCCTAACATCTCCCCTGTACCTACCCCCCAGCACCCTAAACCTGTGTCCTCTCGTAGCAGACATTTCCACCCTGGGAAAAAGCCTCTGAGAGTCCACCCGATCTATGCCTCTCAACATCTTATACACCTCTATTAGGTCTCCTCTCATCCTTCGTCTCTCCAAGGAGAAAAGACCGAGCTCCCTCAGCCTATCCTCATAAGGCATGCCACTCAATCCAGGCAACATCCTTGTAAATCTCCTCTGCACCCTTTCAATCTTTTCCACATCCTTCCTATAGTGAGGCGACCAGAACTGAGCACAGTACTCCAAGTGAGGTCTGACAAGGGTCTTATATAGCTATATAGGGCTGAGATTCCTCGGTCTTTACACTTACTTTTTGAAAGGTGCCCCTTTAAATCCCTTCAAATCACTCCACAGTTGTGGACTTCCAATTCAAGACAGGCACCGCTAACATCTTAAGCATAGCCACCTTGAGTCAGAACTCTCCTGGTTATAAGGTGTTTTAAATTCTTGAGTCTTGCATCTAAAACTCTCTCTCTCTCTCTACCAAAAAGTCAAACTCACTATTAAGAGTCCTCCATTTAACAAGAATTTTAAACTCTTTTCGTTGGCAGTAGGAATTACATTTGAATTCTGTGGAAAAGAGATGTTCTCTGCTCTGCGACCAGTTTTCTTAAAACTCAGAAAAAACATTTAGAACATAACCACGCACCCAATCTGCTTACCCTTATAATTAACTGCTTGTTGATCCTTTTTCTGCTGTTTAATCTCCCAGGCAACTTGGTCACATGATCAGTTATTGGAAGCAAATTGTTTTACCAGAAATCATTTCCAAAAGAAAAATTTACTTCTTAGCAGGACTGTCACCCCCAACATAAAATATGGGTTTTTCCCCAAAACACAAGGGCCATCACAAGGGATGTACTTACATTAGAAACAGTACAGAGAAGGTTCTCGGCTGATTCCTGCAATGATGGAGTTGTCTCATGAGGAAAATCTGAGCAGACTGGACTGATATTAGAAGAATAAGAGGTGATCTTATTGAAACATAAAAGATTTTCAGGGGGTTTCAGGGTAGATGCTGAGAGATCCTCAGTCAAAAAAGTAAATCTCAATTTCTACTTCATTTCTTGAATTAATAGAAGTGTAAACATAGAATCCCTACAGTGCAGAGGGAGGCCATTCGGCCCATCGAGTCTGCACCAACCACAATCCCATCCAGGCCTATCCCCATAACCCCATGCATTTACCCTAGCGAGTCCCCCTGACACTAAGGGGCAATTTAGCATGCCCAATCCACCGAACCCACACATCTTTGGTCTGTGAGAGGAAACTAGAGCACCCGGAGGAAACCCATGGGGAGAATGTGTAAACTCCACACAGACAGCGACCCAAGCCGGGAATCGAACCTGGGTCCCTAGCGCTGTGAGGCAGCAGTGCTAACTACTCTGCTACCATGACACCCCATGTTTAAAGCTAACCAATATGTTCTATTTTAATGAAAAGTTCAAAATGTTCCAAAGAAGCAATGCTCTCCCTATGAGATTTATGCTTTAATACCAGTGAATTAATGTTGGATATCTGCCTGAGCCTTAAACTGTAAGCTCATTGGGAGTTTCAGCATGATTACTTGTCTTCACATTTCTTAATCCTGCATCCCAGAAGTTATTTTTCTAGGTGGTCATCTTTTCGGAGGCTCTGTCAACTTTTCTCAAGGTACTCCTTACATTTTGCTAGCTCACTAAGTTTCTAGTTCTACACAGTTGAAACGGAGATTGTGTGTACTCATTTCCAGGTATTAAGTTTTTATTTTTTATTTATTAGTCTGAAGTAAGGCTACATTAACACTGCAATGAAGTTACTGTGAAATGCCCCAAGTCGCCACACTTCGGGTCAATATACCTAACCAGCACGTCTTTCAGACTGTGGGAGGAAACCCACGTAGACATGGGGAGAACATGCAAACTCCACACAGACAGTGACCCAAGCCGGGAATCAAACCTGGGTCCCTGGTGCTGTGAGGCAACAGTGCTAACCACTGTGTCACTGTGCCGCACCGTGGCCTGTTTCCAGCAATCTTCAGCCAGATAAAGATGTATTCAGCGTCATGCTGGCGTGACACATCAACATGATCATTTTCTAGTAAGGAGACAGATGCCAGTCAGCACTCAATCTTTACCAGGACTAATAATGCATATAAGAAAAAAAATAGCTGAACACTAACTTTCAGTGAGAGGTGGCCATTTATTGATATTTCTTTATTTGTTTGAGGGGAATCAGCAGCTGATTTTAGTAACCCAATTCCAATATCTTTGTATAACCCTTAACATCACAGTGTGGAAAATGATACATAAAACTCTTACAGGAGGATTTGCTTTTCCAATAATGTCCAAAATGCTCACAACCAGATACCACAGCTGAAATCCATTTTCATCAGCCTGACCAGTCAGCAACAATTTTATATCCAGGCACAACCAATCTGGTAACAGGTACTTTGAGTATGAAAGCAGTAAACACCAAAAGGAAGAATATTTTGCGGTGGATCTAATCGCAAGAACGTAAATGTCCATAAAGCAGCAACCTGTTGTCACGTAAAGGTGGCAGTCGGACACCAATCGTCTCATTTTCAGAGGGAATGGCCTGTAAAAGCAGCAGGCAGGTTGTAATGTACTGAAGCAGCTGCCGATGACAGGATTGTGTGTGTATATCCAAACATCCTCCACATGACAGAGGTCAGGGGTTGCAGTCCATCAGATCTGAAAATTCTCTCTGTGAAAATCAGTCATCTGGGCTGGAAGGAAGGTCACCCGGGAAGAAGTGAAAGCGTGTAATTTAATTTGGTCTCCTCCTTGCACAAGGACAACCACTTCCCATAAGGTGATAAGCATCTCATTTACCCAGTGTATGTAATGTTCTTCCAAGCAGTATTTACGGGGGCAAAAGGATCCAAATCAAACTGAACTTTCCCGATCTAAACTGCAGAAGAAACATGAAGATATGACGTATACAATAATTCCCGGTTGACTCTAATCTAGAATACACAGTTCAAGATGATCAAATACTATGTTCTCAGATTATTGCAACTTGTCAAAGTGATTTTTAAACACTATCATCAGGTTTAACTTACCTGACCCACTTTCATTGATTTTGATTGAAAGTCCAGATGCACCATTTTACACAGGAAGATCAATAATCTCATCTCTACTGTCTGATTAACCAACTTGCTGCACTTCCTACTTCGAAGGAATTAAAGTAATGTTTTAGGCTATGGTTATATTACCAGTTTTGGATACAATTTTGGATATCCATCAGTGCAAAATTGGCAGTAGCAATCAGTTTCAATTTAATTCCACAGCGCCTTAAAGCTAAGCAGCATAAAAATAGCCTTACCGGAGACCATTTCACTTTGCAGTAGTTAAAGTAAACGTAAATATTTATCAGTGTTACAAGTAAGTCTTACATTAACTCTGCAATGAAGTTACTGTGAAAGTCCCCTAGTCGCCACACTCCGGCGCCTGTTCGGGCTGGTTAGGTGCATTAGCCATGCTAAATTCTCCCTCAGTGTACCCGAACAGGTGCCGGAGTGTGGCGACTAGGGGATTTTCACAGTAACTTCATTGCAGTGTTAATGTAAGCCTACTTATGACAATGATAAGAAACAAACTTTAAAATTTTTCAATGCACCTAACCAGCACATCTTTCAGACTGTGGGAGGAAACCGGAGCACCCGGAGGAAACCCACACAAACACGGGGAGAACATGCAAATTCCACACAGACAGTGACCCAAGCTAGGAATCGAACCCGGCTCCCTGGCGCTGTGAGGCAGCAGTGCTAACCACTGTGCCACTGTGCTGCATAATCGGACATTAACTGGAGTCCAGTGCACCATGGGCTTACAAACTGCTCAAATTATCTAGAGCATCGCTTTCAGGGGGGCATTTGTACTTCACAAGGCAGACAAAAAACGTGGTCCTCCTTAATTTGCTGTGGACTTGGAGGACTAAGTTACACCGGGTGGTTTTGTTAGCAATGGACAGCCATTTGACATCCTGACATTTCAGGCAAGCACTCCAACTTGTCTGCAGTTCTGGATTCGACCAGTTCTATCATCAATGATCTGTGGTTGGGATGTAGGATTGGGATTCTACTTCCATGCAATCTGCTTGCTGAAGTTTATGCACTAATTTTAGCAATGCATGGAGCAATAGCTGAATTAGCTAAAGCTAATGTGCGAGTGAGATCTAGGCCTAGATCTTCCTCTCAGCTGTTAATGCCAGCAGCAATGTAGCAGGGTGGGACTTCCACCTATAGTCAAGAATGTCTCCTAAACCTGACAGAGTCACGGCTATTTAAATAATTTAAAAGGGATTCCACTCAGACCCTGTCTAGCTGGAGAATGGCTAGTCTGAGAGACCTGCTACCTAATTGCAAAGCTTGCAGCCTCCAGCCTCATTGCAGTGAAGCTCAACACAAGCTCAAGGAAGAGCGCATCATCTTTCAGTTAGACACCTTACATTCTGGACTTAACACTGAGCTCAACAATTTCAGACCATCAACTCAACTCATTAAGCACAAGTCTCTCAAAAAAATGCAGTCTCTAGCGGGAGGATGGCATTGTGGCACAGTGGTTAACACTGCTGCCTCACAGCGCCAGGGACCCAGGTTCAATTCTGGCCTCGGGTGACAGTGTGGAGTTTGCAGGTTCTCCCCGTGTCTGCGTGGGTTTGCTCCAGGTGCTCCAGTCTCCTCCCACACCCAAGATGTGCAGGTTAGGTTGATTGACCATGCTAATTGTCAGGGGGATTAGCAGGGTAATTATGTGGGGTTACCAGGGATATGTAGGGCCTGGATGGGATTGTTGTGCTGGGGCCTAACCACCCGGGCGCTACAAGCCCTCCCAGCCCCCAAGCGTGGTCATCATGTCTACCCAGAGAATTCAACCGTGGTTGCGAGAAGGTCCTCATTGAGGAATCCTTGGAATTTAGTGTCTGGGTTGTGTTAGCTGTTTGTATTGGTTAAAACCAGCCTCCAGTAAAGGCATGCTATTCAGGTGTAAGAGTTAGAAAAAACTCTCCTTCAAAAAAATTAATTCAGACTGTACACCTGTGCTATCTAGGAAGCACTTCAAAGCTGAAAAAATCCCCTTAAAAATGAACTCAGGATGAACAACTGCACTTTTGAAGAAGTACTTTAGAGTTATTGGACCATGAAGTGTTGTAAAAATAAACATTCACACTCCCTCCTTTGAAAGAGCCAGGAGCTGCCACTCAGAGGGGTTACAAAAGTTAATGGGGCATGAAATGGAATGTGAACAAAGCACTTCAAAGTTTTTATAAGCTACAGAGAGAAGACTAGCCGTGGGACCAACATCCCAGGTTAGGCCCCCTGACCTGAACCCTTCCAGCCCAGCATCCCCCCTCCTCCCCCCCCGCCACTGCCACCACCTCCACCCCCAGCTCTCTTGAAGGACCCTCTGGCAATGGATGCTCATGGACGTCCTGGTGGTGAGTGTTGAGTTGTACTCGCCTCCTTGCTTCCCCTTGGAGTCCATGGCACTGGTCACCGCTCTTCGGGACCTGTAGGGATTGGCACCCAGATAACTTCCTGCTGGGGGTGGGGTGGGGGGGGGGGTGCAGGGGAGGTGGGGAGACCATATAGAGAGGTCACTGCTGCTGCATTTGACTTTAATCTCGCTAATGAGATTTAAATCAATGCAAATAAGTTTGGATCAGGTTCTCGCCTTTTCTGGGTGAGATCCTGATCATGCCAGGTGGAATGGGCCGGGTGCGATGGAAACTGTTTAACACCCGGCAAAAATCCCGCTTCAGGCCTCTCGCCAAATTCACCGGCCTGGCGGGATTGGTGCCTGGGGCTAACGGGCCTGGAGAATCACCCCTCTGTTCCGCCCATCTCGTTCCATATTGTTTCTCATGTTTTTGTTTTCAGTCAAGCTCTTCATTATTCTCCCATTCATTCCCACTCGGACAAATCTTTTGTTTCTTTACTATGACCATTACTACTCCATTTACAATTTGTACCATCTTTTGTCAGTTAATCTCTCCTGCCCTCCACTCTATCACAGACCTTCTTCCTCCTCTCTCCCCCTTTGCTTTTTATCTATTACATTTCTATTTCCCATCAGTTCTGAAGAAAGGCCCTTGACCTTCAACATTCATTCTGTTTCTCTCTCCACAGATGCTGCCAGTATCGCTGAGTATTTCCAGCATTTTCTGCTTTTATTTCTTTGTTCAATAAGTCAGGCCTGGCGAGTGCCTGAACCCTGTTGCTCCCGGCTCCAAGGGAACACTTAAAAAGTAAACATAACCTAACCTTTTTGCACCTATCGTGAAGCTGCTGCTCCTCAGTGTCAGTTTCCTCGGCACAGGCGGCATGGTTGCACAGTGGTTAGCACTGCTGCCTCACAGTGCCAGAGTCCCGGGTTCAATGCCCGGCTTAGGTCACTGTCTGTGCAGAGTCTGCACGTTCTTCCTGTGTCTGTGTGGGTTTTCTCCGGGTGCTCCGGTTTCCTCCCACAGTCAGAAAGGCGTGCTCGTTAGGTGTATTGGCCATGCGTAATTCTCCCTCGGTGCACCCGAACAGGCACCGGAGTGTGGGAATTTTCACAGTAATTTCATTGCAGTGTTAATGTGAGCCTACTTGCGGCACTAATAAATGAACTTTAACTTAAACAATGGCAGCACCAGCTACTGCGTCAATGTTGCCGTATAGAGGTCATTGAGATCTGAGTGATGTTATCAGACTTTTGAATCTCAATGAGTCCGTGCCTGACTTGGGTGGACAACAAGCACAAATCCTGCCTGTTAAAAACGGTATGTGACACATGTGCATCTGTTGAGTATTATGCAGCTTCTATTCTAACCCCGAGCCCACCTTTTCTCAACAGGCTCAGGGAGTGGGGAATTAAAATTTGGGCTTCAATATTATAATATAATGTAATATAACATAATATAATATAACATAAAAGCAGAGCCTGCCCGTATAACTTATCATAGAATCATAGAAACCCTACAGTACAGAAAGAGGCCATTCGGCCCATCGAGTCTGCACCGACCACAATCCCACCCAGGCCCTACCCCCATATCCCGACATATTTTACCTGCTAATCCCTCTAATCTACACATCCCAGGACACTAAGGGGCAATTTTAGCATGGCCAATCAACCTAACCCGCACATCTTTGGACTGTGGGAGGAAACCGGAGCACCCGGAGGAAACCCACGCAGACACAAGGAGAATATGCAAACTCCACACAGACAGTGACCCAAGCCGGGAATCGAACCCAGGACCCTGGAGCTGTGAAGCAGCAGTGCTAACCACTGTGCTACCGTGCCGCCCCTTATGTTTATTATGTTTTGCAATCTTCACTTTGCAATCTTCACTTTGCATTCTCCCATACAATCTACAGACTGTATAATATACCTTAACTTGTCAAAAAGATATGTCAGAATTTCCTCTCAATCAGTTTGGTTTGAGGTGAACTGTTCCAACAGCTACAGGAGACAAGGATGTATTATAAGAAATTTTTAAATAATATGTGAAAATACTCTTCCCCAAATCCAGTGCAAGGTGCGATATGAGTTTTTCTGGAGACACATATTTCCAAGTGTCTCGAATTATGAGGTAACTGAGGAGCAGAGATGTTTAGTTGGCTCACATGAATGATGTAAGTCAATGTGTTCGACCAGCTTGCTTTCTTCTTAGTAATTTGAATCCCAACAGAGACATAAGCAATGGAAATAAAAATTTGACTCAAGGTACAATTTCCTGCATTTCACTTGTTACAATTTTGAGGGTCACAGTACAGTCCCATGATGTATATTTTGTTGTTGTGTTATTGCTCATTTCAAACAACCAAGCTGCTTTACATTTATCGAGTCATAGAGGTTTACAGCATGGAAACAGGCCCTTCGGCCCAACTTGTCCATGCCGCCCTTTTTTTTTAAAACCCCGAAGCTAATCCCAATTGCCCGCATTTGGCCCATATCCCTCTATACCCATCTTACCCATATAACTATCTAAATGCTTTTTAAAAGACAAAATTGTACCCGCCTCTACTACTACCTCTGGCAGCTTGTTCCAGACACTCACCGCTCTTTGTGTGAAAAAATTGCCCCTCTGGACACTTTTGTATCTCTCCCCTCTCACCTAAAACCTATGCCCTCTAGTTTTAGACTCCCCTACCTTTGGGAAAAGATATTGACCATCTAGCTGATCTGTGCCTCTCATTATTTTATAGACCTCTATAAGATCATCCCTCAGCCTCCTACGCTCCAGAAAAAAATGTCCCAGTCTATCCTGCCTCTCCTTATAACTCAATCCATCAAGTCCCGGTAGCATCCTAGTAAATCTTTTCTGCACTCTTTCTAGTTTAATAATATCCTTTCTATAATCGGGTGACCAGAATTGCACACAGTATTCCAAGTGTGGCCTTACCAATGACTTGTACAACTTCAACAAGACATTTCAACTCCTGTATTCAATGTTCTGACCGATGAAACCAAGCATGCTGAATGCCTTCTTCACCACTCTGTCTACCTGTGACTCCACTTTCAAGGAGCTATGAACATGTACCCTAGATCGCTTTGTTCTGTAACTCTCCCCAACGCCCTACCATTAACTGAGTAAGTCCTGCCCTGGTTCAATCTACCAAAATGCATCACCTCGCATTTGTCTAAATTAAACTCCATTTGCCATTCGTCAGCCCACTGGCCCAATTGATCAAGATTCCGTTGCAATTGGAGATAACTTTCTTCACTGGCCACTATGCCATCAATCTTAGTGTCATCTGCAAACTTACTAACCATGCCCCCTATATTCTCATCCAAATCTTTCATATAAATGACAAATAACAGTGGACCCAGCTCTGATCCCTGAGGCACACCGCTGGTCACAGGCCTCCAGTTTGAAAAGCAACCCTCTACAACCACCCACTGGCTTCTGTCAAGAAGCCAATTTTGTATGCATTTAGATACCTCACCCTGCATCCCGTGAGATTTAACCTTATGCAACAACCTACCATGTGGTACCTTGTCAAAGGCCTTGCTAAAGTCCATGTAGACAACATCAACTGCACTGCCCTCATCTACCTTCTTGGTTAGCCCTTCAAAAAACTCAATCAACTTTGTGAGACATGATTTTCCACTCACAAAGCCATGCTGACTGTCCCCAATCAGACCTTGCATCTCTAAATGCCTGTAGATCCTGTCTCTCAAAATACCTTCTCTCAAAATATGATTTAATGACTACTTGGTGGAAAAGGCAAAGCATAGTTTACCACAAAGATGAGTTAACTGAACCCAGACTAAGCTACCATGCGGTCTTAGTATAGTGAGAAGATATATATCCCTATTCCTAGGAGTTAAATATGAAACTAACACTTTAGTGCCACTTTCTTCCTGTAGTTTCATTTCAAACCTCAGACATGAAAAAATGAATAGCAATTTTCTTCAACTCATATGAGAAAAAATGGTTGACTTTTGTTTCCAAGTTCCCTCTCCACCACATAGAAAGCTCTCAGTTACAATTTCTTGTCTAGCTGCGGTTAAGTTGTTAAACCTTAGATGTACATTAGGGTGCATGAAAAAAGTGTACCAAGCTCTCCCACTCTGGTTAGATATCTTTCAAATTGGAACCTTGAAACATTGGAACATCTAGTGCAACACTAAAATACTGATATCTTGGAAATAGCAACTCGTGGAGGGACTGGGAGGGGGTTTTCAAAGTACATGGGTGCATTTACACACACACCTAGACTCTCACTTTCACACCCTCATCCAGGAAACATTTACAGAGAAGCATCTGAAAGAGAATGCACCCACCCCCTTCAAGCTCCATGGGGAATCTCCAAAGATACAGCTCGTAAATTCAGAGCATATGCTATTAAAAACGATTAATGCCATACATCTTCAGAGTGTTGGCAGGAGCATGGTGATCTCCATGTAAACAACTATTGTTTGCCTCTTGGCTAGATACAAACCACATCAAACCCACTGCCTTCCCTGAATCCTTCTTAAAAGCACAAAGCACATGGATCTGGTGTTGTGAAATACTCTTCCTGGACACATTGATATATTTCCTTCATTAACATTAAACTCTATTTTCAAACCAGACAAAAAAATATTCCCACAAGCCCACTTTTCTCATCGTGTTTTGCATCAATATCTAAAACACTCAAGAAACATGTCAAAGAACTGCATTTGCCAGCTTTGAAGAGAGTCTGCTTCTGTCAGCCCACTGCACAGCAACTTTCAGCAGAGTTAAGATGCATCGATTTTAAAGCTGGGAGATGAAAACTATTCAGCATTGTTACCAGTAAAATAGTCTGCATCCACCCCCAAGGACGAATGAATTTGGACAGTACATCCAATGACAATTTCTATGGTAATTCCGATGTCCTCTGCATTTAATGAGTGGAAGCATTTGCATCCAATTTTGTGCACTTTTCTCATTAAGATTCCCCATTTATTGAAAACAATTAATAAATAAACCAACAAAATTTTAATGTATTTTCGTCAGACTTATTCATTTCTCCTTCTGCACCATATAGAATGAGGTGGAGATGCCTGCATTGGACTGGGGTGGGAACAGTAAGAAGTCTCACAACACCAGGTTAAAGACCAACAGGTTTATTTGAAATCACAAGCTTTCGGAGCGCTGCTCCTTCATCAGCTGAGAGGAGCAGTGCTCCAAAAGCTCGTGATTCCAACGAGTGGCACGGTAGCACTGTGATTAGCACTGCTGCTTCACAGCTCCAGGGACCTGGGTTCAATTCCTGGCTTGGGTCACTGTCTGTGTGGAGTTTGCACATTCTCCTCGTGTCTGCGTGGGTTTCCTCCAGGTGCTCTGGTTTCCTCCCACAGTCCAAAGGTGTGCGGGTTAGGTTGATCGGCCATGCTAAAATTGCCCCTTAGTGTCCTGAGATGTGTAGGCTATAGCGATTAGTGGGTAAATATGTAGGGATACGGGGATAGGGCCTGGGTGGGATTGTGGTCAGTGCAGACTCAATGGGCCAAATGGCCTCTTTCTGCATTGTAGGGTATCTATGATCTATGAAACTATATGTACAGAAGTTGGTACATCTTACCTGGCAGTGCACAAGAGAAACTGCCAGGGCGTGCAGAGAGCAGAGCTTTGCCATCTAACGGAAGGACAATGGCACTCAATTTGTAACATAAGAATAAATCCCCTGGCTATGAAAGAGAACTTTGTACGCAGCCTTTCATATTAGGACATTCCAAAACACTTCACAGCCAATGACTTGTTTTTGAAGTATAGTTACTATTGTTTGTGTCTGTTGTGTCTATGGCAGCTAATATCCACACAGCAAGGTCTCACCAACAAGAATAAAAGAACTACATTCTGTTTTTGGAGGTGATGATTGGGATATAACTGTTGACCAGAAGAACGTCCTGAAGAATTGAAAAGTTTTGCATTGTCAGCAACATTCAAACCCTCCAGCAGAAATAGATTTTGCCCTAGAATTATCCATGGAAAATGTGCTGAAATGGCAACCCCAGAAATGGCAAGCTATTTTGGGAACTTGCAATCTCCTAGGACATCCTTACATTTGAGTACAGTAATGGAATCTTTAGCCAACACAGGCATCCCGCTCTCCACCTTTTTTAAAAATGTCCTTTCTAAGCTCAGCAGGTATAGCTGGGAGTATACTTTGCCAGTCATGTTTCTGTTATAGCTAATGTTATCATAGGCCATCCCTCCTCCCTCCAGCTAGATTTGCCACCTCTGGGAGTGTTCCCTGCCTCCTTGGCCTCCCCATCAAGGCCTTCACCTCTCTCCCCACCTCTCATGCCTTCACCTCCCCTGCCCATTGTGAGACTACCTGCACTTACTCACTCCTGGACCCCACGCTTTGGATCTGGGGACTGCTTGTGTTCCCAGTCCTGGCCACTATAAGTTTTAGGGCAAATCCTCCATGATTAAAAAACCCAGGGATAAGGAAAATGGCCGACTGGCTGTCAGGAACCTTTACAGCCACATGAATATGCAATAGGCTGGGAATAACGAGAAGGTCAAGACAGGGATAATCTAATCAACAGGAAACAAAGGAGAAACCATGGCCAGCAGACAAGAAGTAAATAGCCCAGCAGCAAGACAATGAGAACAGAGATCATTCCATCCACAGACAACATCAATGACTCAGCTCACTGATGGGATTCCAATCAGGATGACTCAGAGAACATTTAAAAGACATTAAAATGTCAATTAAGGGCGGTCCCGACCATTCCGGCCCTTTTTGTCCCAGTCCATCGAAACTATCAATGATCAGAAACTGTTTTGTGTGAGAGAATCACTGGTTCAGGTTTTAAAAAGGGACAAGCAAGCTCTGGTCTCTCTCTCTTTTCTCTTCGGACCAGCATAGCAGCACTCTCCACTCTCTTCTCCTGTTCCTGGCTGCCTCTCGTTCGTCTCCAGCACCAGCCCAAAGCCCACTGAGCAATTTAAACTAGGATTGTGAGTATCCCCCGGTAATTCGCGAAGTTCCCGAGATCATAGTGGATGAGGCTTTGGGGACAGGCGGGGAGGGGGGCTTTTGCATGCACCTTTCATAGTTTAAGACACTGGTAAACTTGTGTAAAGTAAGCATTCTCGTTGTGTCCGTTTTACTATTCCTTCCATAGCTATAGTCTTATAGAGCATAAGGCATTGTGTGTTGTTTTCCTGGTGTTTGGTGATTGACCTTGATGTTTTAATAAATATATATATATATATATCTTTGACTTCCATTGGAGTCCGTTTTGATCTTTTCAATTTCTCACCAATGATCTCTGACCAAGTCACAATATTAAATATCCCTTACCATAATTCCGGAGTCTAGAACTGAGGGTACCCTGGGCGCTTCGAAACCGCCCACTCAGGAAAGGCTGCCAGGTAGTGGATAGGCAGCAGTTTCCATTTCTCTCTCTTGGGAGCGCTACTCTAGTGAAGTAGGCGCAAGGTGGCCGTTGTTCCATCGGCGAGAGAGAGAATCACTCGGGCATTGGTGGGGTTTGGGTAACGGAGAACCAAACCTAAAATAAGCCCAGTGGAGTTAAAAAGAGGGATCCCGCTACACCACCATGCCACTGACACTTCTGTGGCTACTGGACTACTGGCGAATCAGATCGGCTGTCAGCTTTCTGAGGCAGGACTTTCGCCCAAGTGACCGGTAGAAGTCCAATCTCCAGCCAATTAATGCTTCTTATAGCTGCGGGGCAACCAGTATTGAAGGGACTGCATTTCACGCTGACACTTCCATTGGGAAGAGGGATGGGGGCGGGGAACCCTGCCACCTAAAAAATCCCTCCCCATATCTCACCAATAATTGTTAATGCTTTCAACTCTCTGGTTTTGTTTTGAATATTTTGCATGCTCACAGACAATAATGACCCTTTACTTCACAATTAGTAGCCGCACAAGTTAGAATCTTGCAGAATGAGTGAGAGGCTGCTGGATGAAGAATTGGCTGCATGTTCATAGACAGAAAGCGACGAGCAATGGCTATAGATCTGCTTGGAGACTGCAGTTACCAGTGGTGTCCCACAGGGATTGTTGCTGAGGGCTTTGAAGTTTACGGTCTATATTCATCACTAAGATGAAGGTATTGAAGGGAATGAACTGCAAGTTTATGATAATACAAAGATGTGTGCAAGTGTTAGGAGAGCGGAGGCAACTAACTACTTCAAGCAGACATGTTCAGAAAGCTGCATGTGGTGAAAGTTACTTAAGTTAGGCAAATGCAGTGTTATGGAGGTGGATAGGATCAATACTAAAATATGATAGCATCACAATCCACCTAAGGATTGACAATCCAAAGCAGAAAATCTATAACTAAAGCAAATAAGATCCTTGGCTTCATGGTCAATGTAGTCTAGTTAAAATGAGGCAAAGAAATGGGAAAGGAAATTTTAGATTGTCTCCTAATTGTTGATCTAGTTTTTCACCTTTGCCAAGAAGTGACATGGTCCTAAAGGAAAACATGTTTCGACCTGGAACATGAAGCATTACAGCTGTATAGAAAGGTGGACCAACATGTTCACCAGCCATTTTGTGTCTCCTCCACATCACTGCAGATGGCCCCCCCACCGACACCCCCACCTGCCCCCCTCACCCACCTCCTTGGCCCATCCCACTCCCCACTTCCTGCAATTGATGTCATCAGAATCATTGAATCGGAAAAGGGACCCGAAAGGGTGGGTTCTAACTTCAGCAAACTCTGTGACTTTTTTGATAGGCAACAAATAATTTTTTTTATTCATTCATGGGACATGGGCGTTGCTGGCTGGCCAGCATTTTTTGCCCATCCCTAGTTGCCCTTGAACTGAGCGGCTTGCTAAACCATTTCAGAGAGCAGTTGAGAGTCAACCACATTGCTTTGGCTCTGGAATCACATGTAGGACAGACAAGGTAAGGACAGCAGATTTCCTTCCCTCAAGGACATTAGTGAACCAGATGGGCTTTTCCAACAATCAGCAATAGTTTCATGGCCATCAATAGATTCTTAATTCCAAATATTCCATTAAATTCAAGTTTCACCATCTGCTGTGGCAGGGTTCGAACCCGGGTCTGAGAACAAATGCTGACTTTATGGATTAATAGTCAAGGGATAATACCTGTTCCCCGATAAATACTTTAAACAGCAACAAGTCCCCTAGACTTCTCTTTTCCTTTTAAATTAATTGGAAGCCCTTCTCCAATAATTGGTGTAACTATGTTAATTTTATTAAATGTTTATCAGAATGCCCAAAATGGAGAAGGCCCATTCACATCGAACACATTGGGGGGAATTTTACCATTTTGAGTCTAAGTGCCGGATCTGGGCGTCAAATAGATCTGCGCCTGGAATCTTCTTTGCAGCGCGCCCGTACGCGTTTTGCCGGCTCCGGTCCGATCCGCGCTGTGCGCGGGGCTTAGTGCTGGCGGACCGATTGGAGCTCTGAACTGCGCATGCGCTGTTCGAAAAAAATCTGACAGCGCGCCCGGGCGCGGAAAAAAAAGCAGAGAGCGGCTCTCTGATGTTCATCCTCTGGTCAGAGAGGGGGAGCGGGGGGGGGGGGGGGGGGGTGGAGGGAGTGTGACCGATCTTCCCCTTGGGGGGGGTGTGACGTATCATCCTCTGGTCGGGGGGGGTTCCGCTACCTGTCTGCGGCCGATCCCTCCTGGCACCATCACTGGTACACTACCAGCCACAGATTACTCTTCCCTGCAGGTGCGAGAGAGCTGGCGAGATGGCTGTGGCTGGTAGTGTACCAGTGATGATGCCAGGAGGGATCGGCCGCAGACAGGCAGCGGAAATCCCCCCCCCAGAGGATGATACGTCACACCCCCTCTCCCCCGCCCCCCCAGGGAATGATCGGTCACACCCCCTCCCCTCCCACACCCCCCCCCCCCCCCCCGCCCCCAGAGGATGAGACGTCACACCCCCTCTCCAACCACCCCCCCCCGCCCCAGGGGATGATCGGTCACACCCCCTCCCCTCTCACCCACGCCCCCCCCCCCCAGGGGATGAGACATCACACCCCCTCTCCTCCTCCCACCCCCCTCCCGCCTTGACCAGAGGATGACCTGGGTCAGAGAGCCGTTGCAGTCTCTGACCCCGCTCTTCGGAGGCTGCAGCGGCGACTTCAGACTTTTATTTTGCAGGTCGGTAACAGCGCGGACGCGGATCGGGCCGGAAGACGGTAAAGTGGGATTTGGCGTTAGGGTTGACGCGCGGTTCATTAAGTCGATTTAAATGCATGCAAATGCATTTAAATCGTCGGGCCGCCCAATTCGTGCGCGCGCTGGACCCGCGCCCGAATCGGGTGTCGGTAAAGGCACGATCTGCTCGGATTCGGGTGCAGATCGCGTTAAAGGCCCGACGCCCAACTTTACCGCGATTTTGCAGCCGTTTTCGGGCGCGAAGTTTTGGTAAAATCAGGCCCATCAAGTGAATTTGTCTCAAACATGCTGAGTCGGAGGGAATGCACAAACCTCCAATCAGCTCATCCACTCTCCCCCTATATTCAAAGTAGTGGCGATTTTGATGTTTAAGCCAGGCAATATGAACAAGGTGTATAGTTATAAAAGATTTTAACACATAAGGAACTGTTTTGGCGTGAAACAAAGCCAAGCACATTTTTATAAACTTGTCAATTGAAAATTGCAGATTCCTTGATGTGCCTCTATGGCCACCAGATGTCTTGTTAAGTCACTAGTCAAGACCACTATTTCCTCTGAGATGAGATATTTTCTGGGGATGGGGGGATGGAGGGGTTGTGCGCATAAATGCTTACAAGTCTAACACATTGCAATGAAGTGAAGCCCTTTCGTGGTTACAGGCTTGAACAGCCAATTCCAGATACACACAAACCCGATCCAGATAGGATCCTTGCTAAACATAAGGTTCCATTCTGTTCAGTACTCAGCTGTCTTAAATTTGCATCTCATTCTTTTTCACAGTATGAGAACGATAAATGCTGATTAGAACTGAACATTGGAATGTTGAAAACGTTAAGTCATCTTTCAAAGAATTTAAGTTGAAAAAGTTAAGTTTCCTTTCAAAGAAATTAAGGCCCATCCGTTAATTCTTTTTTTCTCATATTCATTTTTATCTCAAGTTCAAGATACCCCGATGCTGCGCACCAGCTTGTGCTTTAGAGTTGGAGCAGCATGATCCCAGACCCAAGCCAGTGATGTTTTAATGATTTGCTAAGAGTTTGGTTTGATTCATCCTCAAGCTTTCCCTGGCTTCCTTTGAGGAACCTCCTCACCATTGTTTGGCATCTGAACCAGGAGATTGTCAATATGCAATGATCCAGAATTCTGGACAAATGAGTGGATGCGGTGCAGTGAATATGTTGGATGATATCAAAGGCTATCTTTGTGTCCAGAAATTGCATATTATTTCTTGAAAATAGCAACACAGGACACGTATTAAAGTGAAAGCATTGTGCAAGGAAAGAAACGAAAGCTGACACCAATAGCACTCACAACACAGGTAGAAAGTTGCTTGCAAGGCTTTATGTGATCCTCAGTATAATTACTGATCCATTTAACTTTGGGCCTCCAATTGAGGCTTGGTCAACTCTGGAATGGAAGAAAAATTGAGATTCACCATTCTTCCCTCTTTTTATTTCTTAAGAAAGGAAGGGGATGCCAACGTAACAACAGTTAAATCAACAACAATCTAAAAAGAAAAGGAATTCATAATATTAGACTTTGTGAAGTGTTTTGACATATTTTAGTGAATGCAACATATGGCTTGTCCAAAGATGTGCGGGTTAGGTTGATTGGCCATGCTAAATTGCGCCTCAGTGTCGGGGGGGGGGGGGGGGGGGGGGCTAGCAGGGTAAATACATGGGATTATGGGGATAGGGCCTGGTGGGATTGTTGTTGGTGCAGGCTCGATGGGCTGAATGGCCTTCTTCTGCACTCTAAGGATTCTATAATTCTTGGGGCGGGATTTTCCGGCCGCGCTCGCCCCAAGAATTATAGAATCCCTTGGGCGGTACGGGAAAATTATGTCTTATGATTATACGATTCTTTGATATTCTATGGTACTATTCAAACAGAAGCGAGAAAGTTCCTCTGACTATTCAATTTATAAAATACAAGTTTAATTAATAAAATATTAGAAATAAAGAGCTGGAATTTATGTAAAAATAAAGTTGACTTTTGTGTGGTTACATAACCATGGCGAACAAACTATATAAGAAACATTATCAAGCTCAAAGAAAGGGCTTTCACAGATGCCAGAAGTGCAAATCCAGTGGTGAGGATGAGCTAAATAAAATAAAACAATTAAAAGAGAAGAAGAGGTGCAAAAAAGTGAATATGAAACAATATTGCAAGGGATATCAAAGCAAGCTGTAGAGAAAGAGAAAGTAAAATGAAACCCGGGTCCTATAACAATAAATTCAACAAAGAACAATACAATGACAGACTTGTTAAATGAGTACTTTGTGATAGGTCATGGGAAGGAACTTATTAAATTTAATATAGGTTCAAAATATGGTAATGGGGAAAATAATATAGACAAGTTGCAAAGAGCTGATAGTTTCCAATGATGAAAATGCCTCTGCTTATATAGGATATCAGTTTCTTAAAGGATCCATACTGGGGCTGCAGCTTATCACCATATATGTTAATGGTTTGGTGTTTTGCAGATGTCATTAGGAAGCACAATAAGTTATGTGGATGGGAAGAAGAAGTTAGAAATGGCTACAGACAGATAAGGTAAACTATCCTCCTCCATCCAACTGTTGTCATGGACATGCACACAAGTTTCTGCAGGGAAATCAATGTTGGTCATGGTTTTATATTTGAAAAAATATAAATATAATAGGATTAACTTGGTACTGTTGGCCATTCAGGCCAGTACCACCATGTATGCTGGGTTCCCGAGTTCCTCAGGGTAGTGCCCTTGGCACAAACATTTTCAATTGCTTCATCAATAACTTTCCCTCCAGCATAAGGTCAGAAGTAGGGATGGTTGCACAATGTTCAGCACCATTCGTGACTCTTCAGATATGAACTATTCTCTGCCCATATGCAGCAAGACCTGGACAACATTCAGGCTTGGGTTGATAAATGACTAGTAACATTCATATCAGGTAAGTGCCAGGCAATGGCCACCTCCATCAAGAGAGAGAATCTAACATCTTCCCTTGTTAATGAATGGCATTACCTTCACTGAATCCCACACTATCAACATCCTGAGGATCACCCTTGATCAGAAACTGGACTGGACTAACCATATAAATACAGTGGCTACAAGAGCAGGTCAGAGGCTGGGAATCCTGTGGCGAATAACTCGCTGCCTGACTCCCTGAAGCCTGTCCACCATCTAAAAGGCTTAATCAAGAGTGTAATGGAACACTCTCCACTTTCCAGGATATGTACATCTCCAACAACACTATAGAAGCTCGACACCATCTAAGATAAAGAAGCCTGGTTGATTGAAACCCCATCCACCATCTTCAACATCCAGCACTCTACCACCAATGTACAGTGGCAACAGTGTGCACCATCTACAAGATGCACTGCAGCAACTCACCAAGGTTCCTTCGACAGCATTATCCAAAGCCGCAACCTCTGCCACCTAGAAGAACCAACAGACAGCAGATACATTGGGAACCTGAAAGTTGCCCTCCAAGCCACTCATTATCCTGACTTGGAAACATATTGTCGTTCCTTTTCTAATGCTGAGTCAAAGTCCTGGAACTCCCTCCCTACCAGCACTGTGGATGGACCTACATCAAATGGACTGCAGCGGTCCAAGAAGGCAGCTAACCACCTCCTTCTCAAGGACGATTAGGATGGGCAATAAATGGTGGCCTAGCCAGTGACATCCCATGAAAGAATAAATAATTAAAAAATCATGGGTGGGATTTTCCGGTCGCGCTCAACCAGAAAATTCCGCCCGAGGTCAACAGATTTTTGCATGGTCCGCACCCCCACCCGCTATGATTCCCATGGTGGGCGGGCTGTGAAAATTACCCCCCCTCCTTGTTGTCTCGTCCTTTCATTTTCACTAGAACTGCTTTCAACCCCTTCCACTCCACAGTTTGGCTGCTGGCAAATCAAAATTCATGATGTTTTATCCATGTTGCTCATGCAACTTAATCAATACTTGTGTTTTTGCCTGATCAACCATTGGAGCCTGACAATTTTGGCAAGGTCTGTTGGCAGTCTCTGAGAAATCTTGGTCTTCTGCAGCAACACTGGACATTTTCATTCCATAAAACAGCTACATCAGCTAGCTGTTGCTCTGAGATCTTTGCTGGACTCACACTTTAATTCAGCTCACTTAAGTGCGTACACAGGCCCTGCATTTCTGGCGATGATGTAAGCACTCTGACGATTTTCAAGGACCCATTCCGATACATGCTTCTCAAGATCAGACCAGTGGCTGGACCCTGTTCTCACGGTGCATTTGGTAATGGGCATCGTCTTCTGGGTGAATTCTTTCTTCTCCCATTCCCACACCCGTTTTTCACTAACACCAAACTCCCCTGCTGCAGCACTATGACAAGCTAGCAAATGTTACCACTTTGAGCTTGAAAGCGGTTTCATACTTCATTTGTTTTGCTGGAGGCCCATTTCTATCCATCACTCGCTGTGCTATGCCATGTGCAGCCTGCTGTGTGGCCATATCTTAAACTCCCATGCATCTTTTTCCTAAGACAGCCCGCATCACCTGTTTGATCCCATGTGCCGACTTACAGCATAAGATAAGTAAAAGATGCATTTCTGAGATGAACAACTGAGGCCGACTACTGTTGGAAGTATAGAATTTCAAAGCTGAAAAGGGGGTTCGGTTTATATGGTGAGTATGTAAAAGCCTGATTTTTGATGCTGGATAAACAGGGTTATCATATACGCCAGATCAACTTATACACCACGATTTACGGTAGCTCTACCTGTCTCCCTTGCCTGGGACTTGAAATTATCTCTTCAGTTTTACAGCACTCACACTCAGGAGATCACCGCATGAGCAAAACCATAACAAACTTGAATTTCTTTATATTTTTCTCCCATATGAGCTGTAAGTTAGGAAAGAATAAGTAGAGAGATAGAAACGGATCCCATGGCAAGATGGAACGACAGGTGGAACAGCCAACAAAAGTCATTGACACATCAGTCACTCTCTCATCTGCTCTCACTCATCATGATGAAGGCACTAAAGTTTAAGTTTTTTTATTAGTGCCACAAGTTGGGCTTACCTTAACACTGCAATGAAGTTACTGTGAAAATCTCCTAGTCACCACACTCCAGACCTGTTCGGTGAGGGAGAATTTAGCATGGTCAATGCACTTAACCAGCACGTTTTTCAGGCTGTGGAAAGAAACCGGAGCACCCGGAGGAAACTCACGTAGATACGGGAGAACGCGCAGACTCTGCACAGACAGTGACCTGAGCTCAGAAATCGAACCCAGGTCCCTGGCGCTGTGAGGCAGCAGTGCTAACTACTGTGCCACAATAGGGGGAGTATAGATAGTGAAGAGTGGTTACTGGGTGTTGTATGACACACAGGCAAACCAGAAGAAGAAGTAACAAAAACAGAAATGGATATTGCTTGGCAGTGACTTGGATGGAGAACATTATTTTCATGATCAGAGAGATTCTGTCATGAAAAGTATATTAACAGAGCATCAAACACACATGAAGGCAGTGCAAAGCCCCTCCAACATGTGCAGAATCTGGTAGGACTGGAAGTAAAGCCCAAATATCCTTCTTTTCAGCAATAGAGGGAAGTGCCTCTTGACATTACAGAGGAGTCTGGAATGAGCAGCAGCTGCAGAAACCTCTGTTTACGTCCCACAGAATTCAGGTGCCTGGAGGCAACTCATCACCTCTAATGTTCAGGCATTCAAGCCTTCGGTGACGGAATGAGGAGAATGGAGAAAGTAATATCTACCAGATTCCAAGATCTCCAGGGCATGATCATCAACCTGCTCTCCCCCAAAGATTAAAGGCTATTAGGAATTCTAAAAGATCTAATTTCCTCCAGATTAATGGCAACAAATATCCTGATCCCCGTGTTTAGTGGCAGAACAGGAGATGAGTTGGAGGATTCTGAATCCCTCGGGATACCAGTTCCACAGAATTCTCAAAGGCCTTCACAAGTGATAGAAAATCAGCAGGCTAAGTCTGGACAAATTGCAAACTGACTAGCCCTCGATCATGAAAGAATGCTCGATCATGAAAGAATGCTAATAACATTGGGCTACTGACATATAAATGTGCAAAGGCAACTGGTCAGAAAACTGTGCCAGAAGCCGTACTTGAATTGGATATTAAAAGAGTGAGATTCCATTTGGTTCACCTAATTAAGCAGATTGCCACTGGGAGTTGTGTGACCATAAGTACAATCTAAGTTTCCAAGCACTCAGAGAAACTCAACAAGATGATAAAGGTTACTGGCTGATCACTCAATTACTTGCTTTGTGTTGAACCTCGGGAAATGGGCTGGCTTGTTGACAACAGATAGTAAACTGGCTAAAATTCTCCATCATCTCCTGGAATGAGCCAATGAACATTCAAATCCTGTGAGGTGCGAGTCGCCTTTATAAAGATCATGTGGAAATTTGAATTTCATTCTGCGTGCTATTTGCATTATAACATGAGAGTTTTGGAAGCCAGTTGGAACCCCGTCAGGTAAGTTAGTTCGTGAACATTGGGGGAAGCCTCCTGAGGAATTGGGATCCCTTTATCAGATAAGTTTTAAAGGTCTTGCCAATGCCTCCTCATATTTTTCTCCCCCTCATATTCCCAAGCCTCCTCATATTCTATGTATCTCCACCATGTCTCCTCAAATCCCCGTTCCCCTTCATATCCCTTATGGCCCCACCATACCCCCTCATTTTCTCCATAATCCCCTGCCTCCATTCCCTATGTCCCTTCCATACTGACTCTTGCCATATCCAATAAGCCATTTAATATTGATGTGTTTTTGAAATGCTCCTAAAACTAACACAAGAAGCAAAGAGGCTTTGAAATTTTCCATTGAAAAAAGCTCATCTTAAAACCTTATAAAAGTGTTACTCAACCGCAACCATTCAGACTATCAATAAATAAAGTTCTAACCCTCATTTGATCTCTTAATCTTTTCCAAATAAGCAATCAAGCATTGTAAAAACAAATCAAAGAAATAATAGTTTAGTAGAACCTCATAAAGCTGCCATTCATGAAGCTAGCACTCCCCTGTGCAACTCTGTAAACAGTCCTTTGCTAAGCTGAGACCATTAGCCATTCACAGAACTCAGCTAAGCTTTCATTACAGCCATCTAGAAAAACAGATGTCTAACCATCTGTTCAAATTGCTCCTGTTGATACAGTTGCCAGATGGCCCCATAATGATACCGTCCCACTAAACTGAGGCAGACCTTCTAACCTGCTGGCCTTTGCCCTCTGTCCACCACACTTTCCACTGTATGCCCAATTCCAGTCCAAAAACCAAAGGCCAAAATATGTGTGAGTGGGCTAGCATTTAGAAATCTCGAAGTAAGGATGAAAATCCAGCCCCACCGAGTCTCTTACCTTGTCTGCCTTTACCAAAGCATTAAACATTATGCAGGAGTGCACTGACATCTGCAGGGTGTGATACATTGCATCCAGAATCAATCCTACCTACTTCTACACCAATCTGGTGACAGATATAGATAGCCTCTGCTCCTGGCAAGCTGAGCAGAAGGGCTCTCCAGTGGTGCATCTCCTCTAAGAAAGCTGGAAATCAGTATCTGCAAAATTCTGGGTTTGCTTCCCTCTTCCTCCACTTGCCTGATGCCTTCTTGACAATCCGTCACTGTGTGGAAGCCATGATGAAGTTCTAAGATATCACAAAGGAAACCTTTGGTAAGAAATCAGTGAACACTCAGACAAAGGCTGGAAGAGATAGTCTCCAATAAGCTGCTGCCACATTAAGTTGCAGCAAATTTTTTAATTCTGCAGAAAAAAAATGCCGTCATCTTCCCCACAGTGATTTACTCCTGGTTCACCGTTCCATATTTAAACAACGCTGACCCCACAGGTTCTGGAGAGGTCTGTGATGGACAATAGTCTGATAGTGGAAACAGCAATGTGAATTTTCAACCTCCAGACATTTATCTTGACCTATCTCACATTGCATCCTGTTTTGCATCCACAGCTTTTAAAATAAGGGAAAAATATATGTATAATGGAATTATATATAAAATATAGGTGGCTCATTTATCAATATAAGAAGAATAAAGGTTCTTTAGAGAGAAATGAACAGAATTCAATTCCTACAATTTATAGAATGCTGTTCACAAAAAATAATTAGGATAAGTTAATGTGCATTGTGCCAATGTGAAGTTAGAAAGCATTATATCTTCCACTCACTACAAGGACTGACATGGAAGAACAAATGCAGTGTGAACAAATGAAATATTTTATTTCTAGTGTATGTAAATGTTTGTGCATTTTATTTCATGTGTGTCTATAATAAGTATTATATCTAATGCATACATTACACCTCAGATATGTAATTTCAACACTTCAAAAGCATTTTTAAAAAGGAAACCCAGTTATTTCCTGTTTTTCTGATCTTCATGACCTGGCCTTTCCCCATGGGTAAAGATGAGGGATTTAAAAGTGAGTGAGTGAGTGAGTGCGTGAGTGAGTGAATGAATGAGTGAGCTCACGGTGTGCTCACTTAGACAATTTCTCTGCAAGGAATACATGCTTGTACACGGTCTCAAATCTTCGGGCCAGGTTAAACATCACATCATCCAATCATGCTCCAGACCTCACCTAGGTTACCTTGGGCAAGACCATGAGAGAGCGGCTAACATTTAATGAAAGAAGACTGATATTTCTATAAACTGGGCAAGGAAAAGAAGCTGGGTGGTGAAATATAAATAGTGAACAACACCAGCTGGGATGAAGTGGACTTAGACACTGAACACCTTAACAGGGGTGGCTTGCGTAGGGGAGGGACAGGAGGAGGTGGGAAACACGGAAGTCCACAGCAATCAGTCTGACTCCAGTCTCTGGAGCAGCCTGCACAACCAATTAGGTCTGATCCACAATCCTGAACTGGTGTGGTTCAGTTCAGTGGGGAATTTGTTCTGTAATCCCAGAGGGCGTATAATCTAATGGAAGGAGGGAGGAGTAGTTTGACACCTGGTGGGCTGGGGGAAACAGGGCAGCGGTGGTTGGGGAGAGGGGAGCAGTAGGGGGAAGTGATCCCTGGTCATGGAAAAATACAATATCTGATCCTGAGGGCTTTTGTAATGAAGGTGTTCTGATGGGTGAAGTGCATCTACTCCTCCAGGCCCTCAAGGACTGCTGTGAAAGTATTAACTTCTCCCTGAAGCTGTCTTCACCTCCCTTCAGCTGCCAGGTTTCCTGTGGTGTGGGGAATTCAGCTGCTTACTGCAAAACCAGCAAAGCAGGTTAAATTAGAGGCTCACATCCCCATTGGCATGTGTAAAATGTCAGATCATCCCCAGCAAGGGCTTTGGTTGCCTACGCCTGTAAAATCCAGAAGTTGGCAGATTGGACCCGGCTTCCCAATGCACTCTGAAATTTCTCCCGATTAACCACCACCACCCCATCCCACCCCCTCCACCTGCACCCATTTTAAACTCCCCCTCAGAGAGGCAGTTGTACAGGAAGAAGTGAGACCCGGGAATGAGGGAAAGGAAAGAAAGGGCAGAAAGAAAGTTGGGACAATATGCCCAATGACAAAATCGAAACAGAGCTGGGAGTGACAGAGATGATGTGGACTGGGGTAAACACAATAAGAATTTTAACAACACCAGGTTAAAGTCCAACAGGTTTATTTGGTAGGTTTAATGGCATTTTCTACCAAATAAACCTGTTGGACTTTAACCTGGTGTTGTTAAAACTCTTACAGTGACAGAGAGCCCAGATAGCTTCAACTTTTACTGTCTTCTTCCAAATCTATTCATCTCAACCAAGACCTCTTGCAGTTTCCTGACCAATTACGGCACTCTCAGTTTTATATTGGAATGACACTACGTTTTGTCAACAGTGTCTTTCACTAACAAGGAAGTATTTGCATTGCAATTGGCAAAGATAAAAGGTACTAATGGGGTAGGCAACAAGTCGTAACATTAAATGGCACTTAGGGAGCAGTTAATGGGTTTAACAGAGCAGATCTCTGCATTCCTGACAAGCAGCATCAGTCCCTGAAACATCTTACCCTTGCATGTTCATGATGTCAGTCGGTATATCACGGGCAAATGTTGGTGATGACATGGACAATTTACAGCATGACTTCCCCCTAACTCGAGACATGGTGTTATGATTATCCACGGTCCGCCCAGGCTCAGATTCCTAAAGGGGAATCTTTTATGGCAACTTTTATAGGGTATAGCCTCCTCCTGCAAGCCAGTAGTTAAACAGTGGAGATTTTCATGGTTACGGACAGGCCTGCGAAGACAGTAGCCTTTTCGGTAATCCACACTAGCTGTTAAGTCATATAACATAAGACTGAAATAACGAGAAAACCTGGAGTTAGAGAAGTTACCTTAAGGAAAAATGTCAGGAAACCTTTGATAAGATATATCTTGTAAGTTACGGATTTCCGCATTAGAAGCCACTTGGGAAGAGGTTCACTTATTTCAGTCCAGTACCACTCAATGCTACTATTTATTTACCTCCATCCCTTCCCCCCTCCACCCCCACCCACATAAACTCCAATATTGATGGTTATTGTGTACAGAAATCTGTCATTTTCAAGCTCGGCATTTCTGACGTAAATGAATCTTAAATTTACAGTTATTCATGGGTCCCCAAAACTGTAAGACAACGTATGTCGGTCTAAAATGCCTCCCTTGTTCTCATAGTTATCTTACCATCCACCAACATGTCTCCCATTTGTGGTGAATTGGGTGTGTCCATTTTAGCAGCAGGCCCCAAGATACATGGCTGATATAGTCCGGTGGGAGGAACAGGAATGCCTTCTGTGAAGTTTTTGAGACAGAAGCAGTTATAAAATCAGCCAGAGACATTTTGAATTAGAATTGCAGAACCTGCTAGCATGGATTGTTCTTGATTCATTTTCCCTACTGGACTCCCTCTGCTAGAAGCCACACACAGAATGCACGATGCAATTTTCAATACACTACGGGCAAGAGTTTTGTCTCCCTGTGGTGTGTATTACAGTGGTGGAGGTGGTCCGTCATTGGCTGCCGGTGGGATCTTCCTGTCCCGCCGTTGTCAATGAAGTTTTTCATTGGTCATACGTTGGCAGGACTGGAAGATCCTACTGGTGGGACCGGCTGGAAAATCCTGCCATACATCCCTCCCCTTCTTAATAAAGGAGAAAATGGCAATGCCAGCAGAATATCCTGAAAGACCACAGGAACGAGAATCCCAATGCAGAGCCTTCTTTTACACATTTTCCCTGCCACTCACTGGTGACGCCATGAGGTTCCCACCCAGAACGGGCAGGAACCTCACTTAGGTACATTCTAATAAATTCATATATATTTAAAGGGCTTCCACACCATGTTTCCCCCAGGTGGGGAATTCCCCCTCACCAATGTGGCATCTTGTCGGAGAGGATTGCAACAACTATTGCGAAACTATTGCTGTTGAGGGGAACTCACCTGGGGTGCAAAGGTAAGTATACACCCTGGAGAGAGAGGGACAGGCCCAGGTGGCACCCTGTCACCCTGCCACTGCCCCCCGGCAGTGCAAATCTGGCAATGCAATCTACCAGTGCCAACCTGGCAGTGCCAGGGTGACAGTACCAGGGGGTTGTGCCAGGAGCAGGCCCACTGTGGAGCCCAGTTGTGGGGGGTCCCTTTAAGTGTGGGGGAGAAGTTGCCTCAGTGCTTGTGTGCGTGTGTGGGGGTAGCCCCAATGTGGGGGGCCTGCTGCCCCGATATGGAGAATGGGTTGCCCCGTTGCTTGTGTGGGGGGTGGTGGTGTTACCCCAATGCTTGTTGGGGAAAGTCACCCATGTCCATGTGTCCATGGGGAGTTGGGGTGAGGGAGTTTATTTCTAACACAGATTGGGTGCCCTTTAACAATGGCGCACTGATCTCTGTGGAACCAGCGTTGCCAGCTCTATCAGGCCCTGCCTTGCCAGAGTAATGGCGGAAACCATGCCCCCAGATTCTCTGTTTACAGAGGGCCAGAGAGTCTGGAAAGAAAACCCAGCCATGCTAGAAAGCTACATGTCAGCTTTCTCACTGACACCAACACTGACAAATTACTGGAAGATTCTACCCACCGTTTTGATGGTTTGTTTCCAAAAGTGCAACCAATAAACTTAAGTTATTACATATTCTAACATTTCTATTAGTTTTACAAGGTCATATATAATTAGTTGAAAGGTTCATTCATCAGCTGTAAATGATTCATTTTGTGGTAATAATCACTTAACTGTGGTGGATGTTTTCTCTCATGCGTAGGATATCATCTGACATCAGGTGTGGTGTGATCATTTTCTTTATCTGAAATGTTAATGTCCAAATCAGATTCAATGTTAATGAATGGTGCTTCCAGTGCTTTGGAGAATGACACATTTTGTGCAATGATTTATGAACCGTGCTTAGCTGTAATAATAGTACTTCTGTTTTGGTCAAGATACGTGGCTGGATGTCACAAGGGGTTGATTGCTTTCCAATATGACCACCTTGTTTCACAAGCACTTTGTTTCCTGGCTTGTGGTGTAGCTCTAAATTTCACATTTCACTCTTCATTTACTCTTATTTGATCCTTCTGTTCTCGATCGTGCTCGCATACATGTTGATCATTAGCTCTGCAGGGTAGCCCAGGAAGACATATGCACATAGGATGTGCAAAGGTGTGTGTAGCTTGAGGTAGCTCCGGCATCTTGAAAGGATCATGAAGATTCAACATTGTGGTTACTTGACATGGCTAACACAGACTCATTTTATGTTGTACCATATGGACATTCATGGGAACCATACCTTTTCCCTTAGCAGTTGTTTGGTTTTGACAATTTTTCATTTGATTTGATTTATTATTGTCACATGTATTGATATACAGTGAAAAGGATTGTTTCTTGCGCGCTATACAGACAAAGCATACCATTCATAGAGAAGGAAAAGAGAGGGTACAGAATGTAGTGTTACAATCATAGCTAGGGTGTAAAGATCAACTTAATATAAAGTAGGCCCATTCAAAAATCTGATGGCAGCAGGGAAGAAGCTGTTCTTGAGTCAGTTGGTACATGACCTCAGACTTTTGCATTTTTTTCCTGATGGAAGAAGGTGGAAGAGAGTAAGTCCGGATTGCGTGGGGTCCTTGATTATGCTGGCTGCTTTTCCGAGCAACAGGAAGTGTAGACAGAGTCAATGGATGGGAGGCTGCTTTGCGTGATGGACTGGGCTTCGTTCCTGGTGACCTTCATGTGTTTTATCGACAATACATTCCCTCAATGATTGCAGAATAGCAATGCAGTTCCAGTGAGTTCATTTTGAACATTGTGGAGATCTCGTTGTGTGTGAATGATTTTGTCTGTAGACACTCTTTCAATCACATCTGTTCAGTTCCATGATTCATACATAGTTGCAAGGCCTCATCTTGCTTTGTTGCCACTTTGATGTCTGCTAGTTTTAGTGATATTGGCACCACATTTAGGTTTACGTTGTCACCCTTTCCTCAGCACTAGTATGATTGACTGTCAATAACAGATGACACAAAGATAGTCGCTGGGTTGAGCTTGCCACACTGATGCTCACTATGGAACTCATACTTTTGCACTTTAAGTATCCAACACACTATCTGATGGTTTGCTATGTGGATTGTTAAACAGGGTTACTAGTGGCCTGTAATCGGCCATTACTTCCAACTTACTTCCATATAAGTAGAGATGAAAGTGTAAGACACCCATGTGATTGAGAAAGCTTCTCTCTCTGTGAATAATTTTGGTCTACAGCCATCAACAATCTGATGCCATTGTGATGATTGATAGTTACCCATCTTGTCTTTTTGTATGAAAACTACACCTAAGCCAACCAGGCTTGCATCCACAACTAGCTGGTGCTTTTCTCTGGGTCGAAATAGATGTTTGTGGAACTTACTGATAATTATTATTTGATCTGGTGTACAGCCTCTTTGTGTGCTGCAGTCCACTCCAGTTGGTGGTCATTTTGGTTCGGTCATAGAGTGGGGGCAGGTAGCATGGCAATGTCTGGAATGAAGCGACTACAGTACATGGGGTGCCTTTATATATTCTGCACTTCAGGTACATTTGTAGGATCTGCAGTATTTGCAGTGGCTTCGACATTCTGTGGAATCAGGTCAAACTGCGCTGCTGAAGACGTGAGGGGAAAATTTGATCCTGCTTTCGCCAGCACACATGTTTATTCAAGGTGAGGTTACATTCTCTAAGACATTGTAGGCATGTGTTTAGGCATGCCTTGAGTTTACTCTCAGTGAAACTGCTGATGAAAATATCTTCACAGATGTTCGATGTGCCTTCACATCCTTGAAGTTCAGACTGAATCATTTGCTGAAATACATCCACTGCTGAATTGAACAAAGGACAAAGGACAAAGAAAATTACAGCACAGGAACAGGCCCTTCGGCCCTCCAAGCCTGCACCGACCATGCTGCCCAACTGAACTAAAACCCCCTACCTTTCCGGGGATCATATCCCTCTATTCCCATCCTATTCATGTATTTGTCCAGACGCTTCTTAAAACTCACTATCGTATCTGCTTCCACTACCTCCCCTGGCAGTGAGTTCCAGGCACCCACCACCCTCTGTAAAAAACTTGCCTCGTACATCTCCTTTAAATCTTGCCCCTCGCACCTTAAACCTGTGCCCCCTAATAATAGACTCTTCCACCCTGGGAAAAAAGCTTCTGACTATCCACTCTGTCCATGCCCCTCATAATCTTGTAGACTTCTATCAGGTTGTCCCTCAACCTCCGTCGTTCCAGTGAGAACAAACCAAGTTTATCCAACCTCTCCTCAATAGCTAATGCCCTCCATACCAGGCAACATCCTGGTAAATCTTTTCTGTACCCTTTCCAATTGACTCCAAAGTTGAAACTCTTGTGTTGAGAAAGTCTGATGTGAATAAAGTATACTCTAAGATGCCTTGATTCTTCAGCAAGCTTGATTTAGTGGTAACCTGCATTGTGGTAAAGTTAGCGAAATGCTTAGCACCATGAACCTTCTTGATGATCTCATCAATTGTTAGTGTTAAATGTCTTTCTTGGTGTTTGGGAAACCGCATTTCAATGTAGATTCCAATCTGATTTTCACTCTTGGGTTTCTTGGCCACTTGAATGGATGAGACCCAAGGGTAGGCTCGTCCCCAACTTTTCTCAATAATTTCAAGATCATATAGGTTCCGAAGTTCCTTTTCTGTCGGCTTCCTGACTTAAAATGGTATCTGTTGCTGTCCATAGAATCATAGAATTCCTACAGAAGAGGCCATTCAGCCTCTTTGCACCGACTCTCTGCCGGATTATCCTACTCAGGCCCCATCCCTGCCCTTTCCCTGTATCCACATGCATTTAACATGGCAACTCCATATAACCTTCACGTCTTTGGACTGTGGGAGGAAACCAGAGCACCCGGAAGTAACCCATGCAGGCACGGCAAGGATCTGCAAACTTCACAGTCACCCAAGGCCAAAATTGAACCTGGGTCCCTGGAGCTGTGAGGCAGCAATGCTAACAACTGTGCCACTGTGCCACCCTGTTGATGCATGGCTGAGGGCATATTGCGGTCTACATGCAGTTTGCATGTAACACCTTTCAGTTTGTGAACACCAGTGAAGCAGCCAGCAAGCAATTTGAGAATGTTGTTGCCATGTGCAAGAATTGAGTATGTGACTGCATAGTGGAACTGCATAGACTTTAGTGGAAACATTCTTTAGACAAGTCGGAAATCTGTCAGACTGCTGTTGTTGGTTTGCAGGTGCTTTCGAGGTAAGCGAACAATAGTCAGTATTCACAGGAGTTGAACACAGATTGTGGATAAAATGCACAATGCAATTTTTAATACACTACACCCTTCTCTCCAGAAACAAGTACAGATGCCCTATATAAAGCCCATTGTAAGGGGTCACTTTAAAAGTTATATTAAAAAACTTGTTGCTAGTTCTTCAAGGGTGTAGGTTGGTTGAGAGGTCCACATTGCCTCCTTAAAAGTTGGATGTCAAGGTGGTTCTGACCAGGTATGTTTCTGTCATTCATGCACCAAACAGCTAAAAAGGCTTGAAACACGGGAAGACTCCCTATCCATGACACCCCCCCTTTAAAGATAATTTTTGGGAGAATATAGGTTCTACCCAATAAGACCATTGGATTCTTTGGGGCAAGGTCCAAATCTGACATAATTGGTCCTATCCTATCTTCCAGCTTTTCCAGCGAGGTCTCCATATCCATACAGGGCTGTGTACAGTGTGACCCATCATTTCTGTGCATGGCAAAATAATATAGAATGCTGGGAAATTTGGTTTCAGAGTAACTGTTGCTTTTATTTGAACTTTTTTTAGGTTTCAGAATATGTAATCAAATTTGAATTAAGTGTGTATAAGTTTATTTAAAATTTATTGAAAATAACTTTTTTTGGAGTAGCATGACATGTTGCACAGGATTAATTGTCTTTTTAATTTAGAATTGATGATTGTCAGCTGAAATGTTGCTTTGGACAGATCACTGTTATTTTTGTGCTAAAAATAATTGAATGATCAGATTATCTGAACTAAGGTGATGAGGCTGCATTTATACCCTCCTATTGGGAGGTTAAGAGAATGCTTCACAATGGCCTTACTGAAACTGATATCCAAGGAATGTATATAAATGGTGCTGCTATATCATTACACCCCTTATATGCAATGCTATTTGTTAGGGGTCATTTCCAGACCCTTACTGTTTGTTCTGCCCTCTATGCTCCCTCATCAAGAGCAAAGAAGGAACAACATGACTGTTTATGTTTCCTTTGTATTCAAAGTAAATAGTGTCCCATGGTGTGAAGATTGCTCATGATGTGGAGATGCCGGCGTTGGACTGGGGCAAACACAGTAAGAGTTTTAACAACACCAGGTTAAAGTCCAACAGGTTTATTTTATGGCATTTGCTACCAAATAAACCTGTTGGACTTTAACCTGGTGTTGTTAAAACTGTTACTGTGAAGATTGCTGCCAAGATATACACCGTTAATCATAGAGAAACAGGAAGCAATAAGAGAGCACAACTCGGAAATCAGGAATGTTGTATTCCCAAATTAGTTATCTTAGCAAGATAATCAGGTGGAAGGGTAAATCTAGCCCAATTCACAATGTAATTTCCTTTCTCTATGGAAAAACAATTCTTGCTGTTCTCCTGGAATCTCAAGTGTAAATGATTTTATCCATTAGAGTTCTGTCTATCTTTTAAGATTTTGTTTTGACTTAATATATATCTATTCTATTCAACGTTCCTTTCTGCCTCTGTATCATTCACTATAATATATCCCTCTCCAGGTGACAATGTCCCAGAATGCGATATTACAATTAACAAATTCATTTGAAAAGTTATCAGATAAATTGCCATGCTTGAAAACCACCCACTAAGTACTGAGTTTCCCAATAATTGTGCTTTGCGTGTAACTTAAGGATGGTACACGGGACTGAGAAATCATTAATACTCTACTCTTTAATATCAATGTACTTAGTTCACATTTACTGTTCACAAATGACTCTCTATTGCCATTTCTTTTTGGTAACATATGAAGGATGCAAAAATTAAGATAGCAACTTCATTTTTTAAAAAACTCTTGACCGGAATTCTCCAGTCTTTCATACCCTGCTACTGCTGCCAGTGAGAACGAAGAATTTAATGGTAACCTGCACTGTGGTAAAGTTTAGCGAAATGCTTAGTACCATGAACTTTCTCTATGATCTCATCAGTTGTCAGTGATAAATGTCTTTCTTGTCGTTTGGGAAAACGCATTTCAATATAGATTCTAATCTGATTTTCACTCTTGGGTTTCTTGACCCCTTGTATGGGTGAGACACAAGAGTAGGCTCATCCCCAACTTTTCTCAATAATTTCAAGATCATATAGGTGCTGAAATTCCTTTTCTGTCGGCTAATCTCCATTCACAACAACGGGGCCAGATAGTCCCAGCCACGGGTGAGGTGGGAGAATTCCAGCCCTTGTCTATTGGAAAGAACTATAAGTACCATGTTAGCAACACTCTACCTTCATTTTAGACCTCACTGCTAGGAATCCATCAAAGGTTTGTAACCTCTCATCTTCAGCCTCACGCTTGGAAAAGTCCCCTACTCATAAATGGGAACCATGGCTTTAGACAGAAGAATAGAAATTGGCAAGTTTTAACACTGCTGTGCATCCATACCCCAAAACAGGTTTCTGTAATTAGTTTAAATAATACTTTGAACTGAATGTTTTATGGATTATCAAACGGATAAAATAACGGAGCAGTGGGAAACTCACAGGCAAGGTTATTCATACCTGATATTTTTGAAAATAACATTTTAAAAATCATAGAAATTTCTAGGTAATTACTTCAGATCTGTATCCAATCCTACCAAAGATTTATGGGATATAAATACAAGATAATAGTTTAGCGGCAGAAAATGGCAACACATCTGTTCCAATTTTGGAAGATCCACCTGGAATGTGGATTCCATGTCTGAGCAGGGGTGTACTGCTGAGGTTGTATAAGGCTCTGGTCAGACCCCATTTGGAATATTGTGAGCAGTTTTGGGCCCCATACCTAAGGAAGGATGTGTTGGCCTTGGAAAGGGTCCAGAGGAGATTCACAAGAATGACCCCAGGAATGAAGGATTTGTCATATGAGGAGCGGTTGAGGAGTCTGGGTCTATAGTCGATGGAGTTTAGAAGGATGAGGGGGGATCTAATTGAAACTTACAGAATACTGAGAGGTCTAGATAGAATGGACGTGGAGAGGATGTTTCCACTATTGGGAGAGACTAGAACTCGAGGCCACAACCTCAGAGTGAAGGGACGCTCCTTTGAAACTGAGATGAGGAGGAATTTCTTCAGCCAGAGAGTGGTAAATCTGTGGAACTCATTGCCACGGAGGCTGTGGAGGCCAGGTCATTGAGTGTCTTTTAGACAGATATAGATAGGTTCTTGATCAATAAGGGGATCAAGGGTTATGGGGAGAAGGCAGGAGAATGGGGATGAGAATCATAACAGCTGTGATTGAATGGCAGAGCAGACACGATGGGCCGAATGGCCTAAATCTTCTCCTATGTCTTATGGTCTCATGGAATGCTCACCTCTGCTTCATCCAGCTAAAGATCTTAAACAGATTTTACATCACTCCCAGCAGATTTTTAAAACAAAATGGATATCAGACCACCAGTTGCCGATATTATGAGGCTAAAGGAACTTTATTATACTTGTAATGTGGTAGGTTGCGTGCAAAGGATTGTTGCAAAAAGATATTGGTTTCCCTCCCCCCTTCAAAAAATCAAAGATGTATATGTCTTTCAACCCCACTGTGTCTGTTCAGGGGAAATCTGCCATTCTTATGCAACCCTGACCATACAAACAGGATGGTTTAATTGGACATGCTGGCCAGCCAGAAATGTACATAAGAACATAAGAAATAGGAGCAGGAGTAGGCCATCTAGCCCCTCGAGCCTGCCCCGCCATTCAATAAGATCATGGCTGATCTGAAGTGGATCAGTTCCACTTACCCGCCTGATCCCTATAACCCCTAATTCCCTTACTGTTCAGGAATCCATCTATCCGTGATTTAAACAGATTCAGCGAGGTAGCCTCCACCACTTCCTTGTCAAAGAAGCAAAGTTTTAAAGCACTGGAGAACAAGCTAACCGGAGTCACAAAAGTTGAGTTTAGAAATAGAAGTTGAAAGTAAGGTTAAAGGATCCTATAACGGAGGACCTGATTTACATTAAATTGGCCTTGTTGCTGAACATGTTGTTTAAAACAAGTGTCACACGTATCTGTGATCCATACAATGGCTGGATGGGCTGAAGATTTGATTTAAATGTTGAGGACATAGAGAGGATACAAAGCAGATTCACTCGGAGTGGATTTGTAAAATGGAATGCAGTCATTGTATAGAATAGCAGAAGGTGTTTTGATAAGGTGCTCACAAGAGATCTGTCAAAAGCTACAGGCGTATGGTGTAAGAGAAAATATAGATTGAAAGTTAGTTGATAGGCTGGAAACAAAGAGTTATGGTAAAGGGGAATTGCTTCAAATGCAGAAGAGGATGAAATGGATGAAATAATCTTGGGGTCACGACTGGAAACATGTTTGCTCTTAGTATAAGTGAATGACTTGGTCTTGGTGAATGCATATTTGCTATTGGCACAAAAGTGGGAGGTTTTGGTAAACATTGAACTATAAAAGACTTCACAGGTTTTTGGAATAAGCAGACAGGTGGAAGATACAACTTAAATGATTAGAGAGCCAGCAATCCAGGGTCGATTCCTGGCTTGGGTCACAGTCTGTGTGGAGTCTGCACGTTCTCCCTGTGTCTGCGTGCGTTTCCTCCAGGTGCTCCAGTTTCCTCCCACAGTCTGGTTAGGTGCATTGGCCATGCTAAATTCTCCCTCAGGGTATCCAAACAGGCACTGGAGTGTGGCAACTATGGGATTTTCACAGTAACTTCACAGTAAGCCTACTTGTGATATTAATAAATAAACTTTAAATTTCTAAGTACACTGTAGTTTTTTTCATGAATGAAATTTGTACACACATATTTAAAGAAGATTTACTAATATTTACTATTATTCTTTTGGACCATTCATGCTGAATGAGAATTTCAATAAAATTTCAATTAATTACATTTTGGTCAGGTCTTTTGGCTTAGGGATAGTCAATGAAAGACCCTTTTGGAGATATATGATCAATACAAATTATACAAATACCATGCTGACATCATCGAATCCCGAGAGTGCAGATGGAGACCAATCGGCTCATCTGCACCAACTCTCTGACAGAGTATCTTACCAGGCCCTCTCCGACGCACTCTCCCCACAACACCACACACTTACCATGACCAATCCACCTAACTTGCACATCTTTGGATTGTGGGAGGAAACTGGAGCACCCGGAGAAAATCCACGCAGACATGGAGAGAATGTGCAAACTCCACACAGAGTCTCCCAAGGCCAGAATTGAACCCGGGTCCCTGGTGCTATGGGGCAGCAGTGCTAACCGCTCTGCCACCATGCCGCCTTCAATTAAGGAGTTCCTTAGTCACCACATCTGGGGAGATCTATCCTCAGAGATGATTGTCAGATGAGAGTTTCCAAACTCCACTCCCAAAACATGCTTCGAAACCTTCTCTCATACTTTTCCCTAGCAGTTTGCATCCCGGAATCCACTCCACATTTTCCAAAAGACTCTTCTGAACAGAGCTTCCACTCCACTTCTACCTGTAAATCAACACCAGATTTTACACTGGCCCATTTAGGATATACTTGACTACCTTTACACACACTAATTCTGATCTCCAGTCACTGATTCTTCCACAATTGTTTCAATGAATGTCTCACAAACTGTGGTAAGATATCACAAACCTTAAAACCACTTCAGATATCTTTCTGACTTCTGATTAGCCAGCTTCCTTTCAGTTCTGTGACGTGAATGAACAATTATTCTATTGTGTGACTTTTTTCCAGCAAACCTGAGAGAGATGTTCCCTCTCTAACTGCCTGTCACCAACTGCTCTGGCTTCCTGTTTAAAACTAAGTAACAAAGAAAAGCTCTCCCTCCCTGGGAAATAGTTCCTAAGCAATGCCTGCAACTATTTATTCAATATGCCATAAACCTCTCTAAACACAATAGAATCCCAGGTGGAACTGAAACCAACCCCCACACATACAAACACCTTTGTCCAGCTTCAAATCTAACTACAGGTTTCTTCCAGGCACAGAAACATTAAACTATTCCCACCTAAAACTATACCTTATTTCTAATGTTTACCCATACAAATATAAATCTCCAAAGACGACCTTTAATTTCCTAACAGCAACTATTAGAGTAATAGCTGCCTCCCCCTCGAAAATTACTCTCTGCGACTTGGTGGCATCTCGTGTTGGTTCCCAACCTGCATTCCCACCCGATGGCGGGGACCAGGATCCACGAATGGAAATCCAGCTGGTTAACTACATTTGTCTCCACAGATGTTGCCTGACAAGTTGAGTTTTTGCAGCATTTTCTGCTTTAATTTCAGATTTCTAGTATCCGCAGTATTTCAATTTTGCATTAGGTTTCATTTATTCTGTGGGGCGGAGCAGGAGTGTCCCTGTGTGTCACACAAAGAAAGTTCCGACCTTCCCTTCACCGGACTCCTTTCCACGCCTGCCATTAGGTCCCACAGTCCTCCTTCCTCCGATATTCTGTTTTGCAATCAATTTTAAATGATGTTTCATTCAGATCAATAAAGCTGACAGATGTGTAGGTACACCAATATTCCTGGATGATTCTCTATTGTGGAGATGCCGGCGTTGGACTGGGGTAAACACAGTAAGAAGTTTAACAACACCAGGTTAAAGTCCAACAGGTTTATTTGGTAGCAAAAGCCACACAAGCTTTCGGAGCTCCAAGCCCCTTCTTCAGGTGAGTGGGAATTCTTGTGTGGCTTTTGCTACCAAATAAACCTGTTGGACTTTAACCTGGTGTTGTTAAACTTCTTACTGTGATTCTCTATTACCAGCGGCTGTGAAATTAACTAAAACCAGCCATTTCCTACCAGATAACAACCGGCAGTTAGATCTCCACTTTCACCTCTCAGTCACCTCATTGCTCCAGTCATCTCATTGCTTAAGTGAAACAATTATCACGAGAAGCCAATTTCTTCTCAGCGATGACTCCACTAGCTGAATAGCAGCACAGAAAAACCTTCCTCCCTTGTCCTCACTGGCACTCTCATTCCCAATTTGCTGTTTTCTTCTCTCTCAATTTCCCAGCTACCATTGGCAATTTCCTTTCTCGACTCCATCCCTAATTCACGCAGCCCACAAATGTTCAGATTATGCTGGCATTGTTGTTCCTTGGCCTCCTCCCAGCTGATACCCTGCTTCTCCCTCTCACCCCTACGCCCTATTCAAAGCATTGAAACCCTCCATCCTTGCATTGCATAAAGGTCAGAGCTTGTTTAAAGGGAAGCTGAAATAGAGCTCAAGATATTTGTAAAGTCATAAAATTCTACAGTGCAGAAGGAGGCCATTCATCCCATCAAGTCTCCACTGACCACAATCAGTGGCGTAGCTAGAGGGGGAGCAGGGGGAGCAACCGCTCCCCCGAGCACATTCTTCAAAAGTGGCGCCTTTTCAACGGGTTGTTCCTCACGGGCCCCTCAGATCTCTTCCCGAGATCTGAAGTCCTCGATCCGTGTACTGCAATCGCGGGATATGATTCGGATGCAGGGGCTTCAGGCAGGGAGGAAGGCATGCAATCTCCCGAGAGGGCATGCAATCGCGAGGATAATTGCAGAGGCCGCGAAGGACATAAATATGCAGCCACCGCGACGAACGGGCAGTCGAGACCAAGCATCCCTCGCCGACGGGCATCACCAGCCGAGATTGGGTGAGTAAATAGATTTGGTGATTATCACTTGAAGAATTTAAACCACTACAGAGTCCAACATTGGCAGCTTTAATTTAAATAAACCGACTCATTTAATTACATAGCAAAGATCAATAACAAGAGTATGACATCGCAGGAATGGTTTAGTGAAAATATTCGGCGCGTAATTTATAGTTTTAGTCACCATTCATTCAATACTGTGTATCATTAGAATTAACTACTCCAAAGCTGAACTAGAATCTGACACCTTGTATCTCTCCGTTTGCATGAACATTTGATTGCCTTGTCCATTTTAAGCACTGGTTATTTTGAGCTAGCTGTGTCTCGAGCATAGCCAATGAATTAATGAGTTTACGGAAGCGACATGATTGCCATTATTGCCAGTTTCTGGAGGGTACAAGTGCACACGCCCTGCCACGCATGCTCAGCGGGAGCAAAGTGAGAAAGGCAATATGGATTACGGGGTTGTTCAATTTAATATATGGCATATATATTGCAAAGGCAAGTTTAAGTTGCTTTTTCGGTTTATTATGAGGGTGTTATATGTCTATTGTTAAGATTGCCTAGAAAAACTATCATAGATTTTTTCTTTCTGATAAGGAATGCCATGGAGAAAAACACTAAGAAGAAGAAACTATCTGGGTGGGACAGAAAGAAGATGAAAGAAGTTGCAAATCGAGAAAAAGAATCGTCAAAATGTCAGAGATTGGACGCCTACTTTTCATTCGGCAACCACACGACGTCCGCTGTGCCTGAGGTGGAACCCTCTGAAGACTTGCTACCTACCTTCAGCCCAGGAGATGGAGACGGTGCACAGGCCGTTGTGGTTGCACCTGAGGTGGAACCCTCTAAAGACTTGCTAGTACCTACTTTCGTCCTAGGGGCTGGTGACGGCACCCTGGCTGCTGTGGCTGCACAGGTAGTGGAAGTGGAGCCCCTAGAAGACGTGACCACTTCAGCAGACTATCGCCCAGAGGACAAAGATGACACAGTAAGACTATGTGCGATCATTGACACACATACAGAATACCCAACAGATCCACACCTGTTTTGTGAAACACCTGTAACACCTGATCTAGCATGTGCTCTTCTTGAGTTAGGCCCTTGTCAGCCAGATCTTAAAGATAATTTTGACAGTTTTCCAAAAGATCAAGCTGGACGTCATTTCAGTGCAACTTGGTACAAGAAACGAGTTAAAAGTGGTTGTGAAATGGATAGGCACTGGCTGGTTTACTCACCAAGAGCAAACACTATGCTTTGTTTTGCTTGTTGGCTTTTTGCAAATCGGTCGGATGGTTGGAGTAATCCAAAAACTGGTTGCAAAATTTTTGCTAATGGTACACACAAAATTGAAAAACATGAAAAAAGTGAAAGTCACAAAAAAGCAGAGAAAAATCTTTTCCTTACCAAATTTAGTCTGTTCAACGACAGAACTGTCTTGGTTGGCTTTGTAACTGCAGAAAGGAAAGAGATAGAGAAAAATAGGATGATTCTAACCCGTATTATAGATGCGGTTCTCTATTTGGGAAAACAGGGATTGGCATTCCATGGTCATCGCGAGTATCAAGGTTTAGGTTCCCCAAGTACAAATGAAGGCAATTTTTTGGAACTTATTAAGGTGTTTGCCAAAAATGAAACATTACTGGAGCAACATTTATTACTGAGTGATCGAAATGCAACGTATCTCAGTCCTGACATATAAAATGATCTGATACAGTCCTTATCAGCCCAGGTTCTATCAAAGATGATAGCTGAAATCAAGGTGGCTAAGTACTTTGCAATAATTGTTGACTCTACTATTGATATCGGCAGAACTGATCAATTTTCTTTATCCTTGCGATATGTAACAGTAAACGGTGATGCAGTGGAACGATTTATACAATTCAGCGAATTACCTGGAGCAAGGGCTGAAGATCTTTTCAACATTCTTCTTCCAGCAATCAAAATTTAGGACTGTCAATAACTGTGTGTTACGGTCAGTCTTACGATGGAGCAAACACCATGTCGGGTGAAATATCTGGTCTCCAAACAAAGATTAGGGAAGTTGCTCCAAATGCACTCTTTACGCACTGCTGTGCACTGATGCACCATTGATTCACGCAAAGACTAGATGTTGCGAAACAACAGACTTTTATTAACAAAGAACAGAAGCACTCCCAAACCGATAGCTAATCCAGACTGAGGCAAAAGGGGCGGAGAGCAGCCACCTTTATACCCCGAGGAGGGCGGAGCCCCGGATTGAGGCAGCAGGGGCGTGTCCAGGCATATCACATAAACTATCACATAAACAGACAACTACAGTGGTTCACCACATGCACATAATTTAAATTTGGTTCTAATTGATGCAGTAAGCTCCAATATTCAAACCAAGTTGCTTTTTGGAACTCTACAAAGTGTCTATACCTTTTTTTCTGGCAGTTTACCTCATCTTTCAGTACTAAAAGAAGAACAACGCAATCATATCAAATCTTTCGCACTGACTCTAAAGAAACTTTGTGATACTGGATGGGTGTCCAGAAAGTCAGCAATAGAGGCAGTCTTGCAGAATTTATCAGCACTAGTCGTTGCTCTGCAAAGAATTCTGGATGGTGAGATAAAAAACTGTACTCCTAAACAGCTCGCTGAGGCAAAGGGTACACTGGAAACGCTCAGTACTTACAAATTGTTAGTTTTTCTTATATTCTGGAGTAAAGTGCTAGACAAGGCTTTCAATTTATCCATATATTTACAGAAAAGTAGTCTAGATCTGGTAACGGCTTCTCATTTGATTCAGCTTTTTGAAAAAGATATGAAAAACATGCAAAATGAGTATGAATCCCAATTCAAACAGATTGAGAATGAAGCAACCGAGTTGGCTCGAAAATGTGATATTAATACGGAATACAAGCAGCACAGAGAACGTAAAAGAAAAAGATTCCATGAAGAAATTGCAGAGGATGAAGGAATATTTGATGCCTGAAAGAACTTCATAGTTGAATCATACTTAGTGTCCTTAGATTCTGTTATAAATAGCACAAGTAAAAGATTTGAGCATTTTAAAAATGTGGCTTCCAAATTTAGTGGTTTAGATCCAAAGCATTTTGACAACGTGGATAATGTGGACAAATTAGAATTTTTAGCAGACACGTACTCAGACCTCATCGACAATCAAACTGAAATCGTACAAGAGTTTCTTTCATTCAAAGACATGTACAAAGAGATAATGAGCACTAGCAGTAAGGCAAATTCAAGTGTCGAGAAACTGACCATCAACAATGTACTAAAATTCATGATCGCCAATAACATGTGTTCCATTTATCCTAACCTGTCCACATTGTACCACATTTTTCTGACCTTACCAATAACTAGCGCAGTTGCGGAACGATCCTTTAGCCGGCTGCAACACATAAAGTCCTACCTTCGTTCTACAATGGGTGAGGATAGATTGTCTGGGTTAGCTTTTGTCTCCATTGAAAGACAGTTGGCTACTGAGGTAGATTATAATAAAGTAATAGATAACTTTGCTAGAATGAAGCCTAGACGAAAGGGGCTGTTGTAGTTGCTTCATACCTTTTCATATTGCTTCGTTTTGTTTTCATTTTACGTTTAAAATGTAAAATAATTAAATAACACACATGTTTTTATTATGTTTTGATTTTAAATACAAAATAAAAATGTATAATGAATTTTAAATTATTTGGTATATGTTGTGGCGCCTTTTTTATGTGCTCGCTCCCCCTAACTTTAGAACCTGGCTACGTCCCTGACCACAATCCCACCCAGGTCCTATCCCCATAACCCCATACATTTACGCTAGCTAGTCCCCCTGACTCTAAGGGACAATTTAGCGTGGCCAATCCACCTGACCCACACATCCTTGGACTGTGGGGGGACACCAAAGCACTCAGAGGAAACCCACACATGCACAGGGAGAACATACAAACTCCACACAGACAGTGACCCAAGCCAGGAATCGAACCCCGGTCCCTGGTACTGCAAGCAGCAGTGCTAACCACTGTGCCACCGTGCCTCATCCCTCACTACACCATACGTGTCAACCTAGACAAGTAGCAAAAGCTGAGCAGCAGCTTCAAAAAGATTGACATAGCCCCCAACTTGAGAATAGACCTGAAATGTGCAAACAAGCAGCCCCATGGACTTTGTAACTTAAATAACCATTACGTACAAAATAGCTCCAGTTGTATCGGAGAGAAGAAAGCACATAATCACATGCAAGCATTTGAAAAGGAAACACAAGTGTTGAAGTCACCACGTTGGTGATACATTTCTTGGAGTGTTCTGGACTTTCCAGTGACAATGTTCAACAGCTAAAACAAGCAATCAGGAAAGGTGTTTGTCACAAGGACGCTGACTACATCTAAGCATGCTGTATTGGGGTAATGGCAGGGCTTGATATTCTAGAAGGTTAAAATAAGGTTGTCCGGAGCATCTTCTTCATCTGGACTTATTTTGTGAACTTGTGAACTCTATCTCTTAAACTCTACTGAAACATTCATTCCTGTTGCGGTTCTGCAGGGCCAGCATTTTGTGTAAACCTATTCCTCTGTCTTTATTAATCCATTACCAGGATTCCCAGTGACAGGTTAGGAACATGCAGGTTCTCTTTCTCACTTGAATAATAAGACATTCTCAACTTTCAACGCAAACAGCAGGTGTCGTTTTTAAAACTTTTAGTCTTATCTATATTTTTCAAGCCACAACAACTAACATCACATAATACATGTATCCACCGTCGTGTACCTGAATATGTTTAAAGTTTTTTTAAAGTTTTAAAGTTTATTTATTGGTGTCATAAGTAGGCCTACATTAACACTGCAATGAAGTTACTGTGAAAATACCCTAGTCGCCACTCTCTGGTGCCTGTTCGGGTACAGTGAGGGAGAATTTAGCATGGCTAAAGCACCTAACCAGCACATCTTTCAGACTGTGGGAGGAAACCTGAGCACGCGGAGGAAACCCACGCAGACACAGGGAGAACGTACAAACTCCACACAGACAGTGACCCAAGCCGAGAATTGAACCCAGATCGCTGGAGCAGTGAGGCAGCAGTGCTAACCACAATATGCAAGCTTAGGGCAGCGAGGGATCAGGTGAAAATCATTTCAGTTCTGCTAAACTATTGCTTCCATCTTGATCAAAAAGGTCAGAATACTTGACAATGATTTGAGTTCTGAGTCTTTACATTGTTTGTCCAAGTTTTTCTTGAAAATCCATTCAGCTGTTGTTTTATTCCCTGTAGATGGGACAGTATTATGGAGCCATGTAACACAATTTGCTACATATAAGCTTAACCGAATGTGAGTAAATAGTCTTTTCATATCACGGTACCTTGGTTAATTATCCTGTTCACCACCATTAAAGTAGAATAGAACTACATACCTATTTTATTTGCTAGAGTGACCAGTTTAAATTTTGAAAATTGGTCATCTCCTATGCAATGTTCTGTTATACTCTGACCTGTTAAGCAAGACAGGGATCGATTGCAAAACAAGATTCCACCTCACAGTAAAAAGCAAAGCAGACCTACACATCTGTCATCTTTATTGCTCTGAACGAAACGTCGTTTGCAATCGACTGCAAAACAGAAATCCCTGGCAGCGCATGGCTGCTAAAAGATTAGAAACATTTGTGGTACTGGGCCTTCAGAGGGTTAACTCTCCCGGCAAATGAACGCAAATATTAAAACCCTTCACACGAGCATTTTAGTGGTTAATTCACAATGGCTTAATAAGAAACTCAACAATTGTACTTTCGCTATTAAATGATTTCATTTTGATAACATGACTAATGACTACACAGGGTTAACGCAGTGACCTAAATCAGAAAGACAGAGAGCTAATCCTGGGCTGTTTGGCCTTCATTACTCTCTGCTTGTGCTCAGGGGACCCACAATTAATTTACCTCTCCACAATCGCTCCCCAGCCAGATGTCGTATTTCATCACTTTGTGCTGCTCGGTGAGAAACACAAACATGTGATGGTGGACTCTGGCCCAGGACAGGAAATTAAACCACTTCTCTCTGGGGAAGAAGGAGGGAGAGATAATGGAAGTCGCCTTGGACAAGTCAAGTTGTGTTATAGTCTGACATTTAACTGCTTCCCCTTTCAACTGAGACAGCAAAGTTCAGAAGCCATTTAATTTGTCCCTACTGGGATGTAAAGATATATGGAGCCGAAACAGTGCTCATTTATGATGTTTTCTTGTTCAGTGCGGTGGAGTTTATAAAAGCTTGTCAGTGTCCAGTTAAAGGATTATTTGTAGCATAAATATTTGAATTGGATTTACAAATTGGGACTTGTGAAATTAGAAATGGGAAGTTAAAAAGTTAGTGAACGGGAACGCCGATGCTTTTCTTTACACTGATTGAATCTGATTAGAAAAGTGTAAGGTGACTCGGAATCAGCTCAAACCTCAGCAAAAACAAGCCATGTAAACCATGGGTGAGCAATTGCTGGCACAGGAACAGAAGCAGGCTGTTCAGCCCCATGAGCCTGTTCCACTGACTATTAGCAATTTATAATATTAGAAAAGAACTCACGGTCCTGCCAGTTTTTTTTTTACTATTAAAAAATGTAAAAACCAGTCCAACTGGGCTCTTCTCCAATTTTGGAACTAAGATTTAAAAAGGTCTCCTTGCGCATGTAGAACTGACCAAGAGGTGATCTCATGTTGATTTCCAATTTTCAGACTGTACTGCCGATGCGCCCGCAGTGTAAATTTAAAATTAGTGCGAGGTCACTTTGCTTTCACAATCACATGAAACTGACAGTGTAAACCTGACTTGAAATTCCTTAAAGTGAGTTTCACAGACATGCCGCCTGCAGATGTGCAGGTTAGGTTGATTGACCATTCTAAGTTGCCCCTTAGTGTTAGGGGGACTAGCGGGGTAAATAGATGGGCTTAAGGGGATAGGGCCTGGGTGGGATTGTAATCGATGGGCCAAATGGCCTCCTTCTGCACTATAGGATTCTATGATTCTGTGGCATGGCAACACAGCACAACCGTAATTTACAAAATAAATATTCAGGGAATTCAACCACCCAACTGCACCGTGCATCCATTTAAAATGTCCACAGAGTGAGGACTCTCCTCTTCCCACTTCAAATCATTTATATTTTTAATGGTTGAAAGAGGTATCCATGCTCTATGCACATTGCTTGCTCTTGAGTATATATTTGGTATAGTTCCAACCAGGCAGCAGGTGGACAACATCAATGCACTTCTGGTGCCTGGCTGAACCTAAACTACAGTTAGTAGGTTCAGAGAATCACATTGGATTAATGTTGTGTATAGCCCCAGGATATCTGAGCGATTCTATTTCTTTCGCTTATGAAGAAGTAGCACAAGGAATAGTTGAGGCAAATAATATAGATTCTTGAAGCATTACATTGCATAGAATTACAGAGAATATAGAAGGTCCCATGACAAGAGGAAACTATGGCTGAGTCAGAGTTACCTCCAACTTCAGCAGCTAACCCCATGCATAGTGAACTGTTTAAAGAAGACTTGTTTTTAAAAAATACAAGAAAGGGCATGGATCGAAAAGTAGCTGCCACCAGTCACCTGATAGCTGAAATGGTAAAGTTGACCACTTCTCTGGAAAGTCTCTGGGAATTGCACTGAAGATCTGTTACATGGAATTTCACACCTAGCGGGTGTCAAAGTCCACTTCAAGCATGTGCATTCCTGAAAGGAAGGCATTGAAGATGCAAAGTGGTGGACTTTGACCAGATATTCATCAGACATTCAAAAGTTGAATAAGTTAGGCCTATATTCATTGGAGTTAAAAGGAATGAGAGGTGACCTTACTGAGACATGTGGGATTCTCAGGGGGCTTAATACACAATAGATGCTGAGAGGTTGTTTCCCCTTTTGCAAGAGTCTCAGATCTGAGGGCATCATCTCAGAGTAGGGTGCCGCCAATTCAAGACTGAGTTAGGTGATTTGGCATGCTAACTTCTCCCTCAGCTTACCTGAACAGGCGCCGGGATGTGGCGATGTGGGGATTTTCACAGTAACTTCATTGCTGGTGTAAGTCTACTTGTGACATGAATAAATAAACTTTAAAACTTTAAACTTTAGATGAAAATGAATTTCTTCTCTCAGATGGCCGTTAATCTGTGGACTTCTTTACTGCAGAGGGCTGGAGAGGCTGGGTTGTTATGTATGTTCAAGGCTGAGATAGATGGATTTTTAATCAGTAAGGGAATCAAATGTTATGGGGATAAGGGAGGAAAGTGAAGGATTATCTAACCCCATCAGTCAAGATCTCATTGAATGGTGGAGCAGACTTGATAGGCCAATGGCCTCCTTCTGTTCCTACATCTTTTGGTCTTATAAAATCCCTGCACCTCCCACTTACCCCCACTTTCTGTTCACCTATATCTTGAAATGTGTCAAATGTTTTGAACAGGCAGAGATGAAAAAAATTGGGTTATTTAGTCTCAACAATGAATGCAAGACATGCTAATTTAATTCCCTCCTGGGAGTATGCAGACAGGAGTTTAAAAACTAGTTCTGTCAAGCAGAATAAGAAGGGACAAGCAAAAGGATAAAGAAACATGACAGTCATCTAAAATACAGATAGAAAAGAGCAAGAATGATCTCTTTCTCTCTCTGGAAGATAAAAGGGTGTCTTCGACAGAATGCAGCATTCTACAGAAAACCACCTAATGGCTGCAACATTCAACAATCAATACCTTACAGGCAAACAGTGTGTGTGCATGTGCATGTGTGTGCGTGCGTGTGCATGCATGCGTGTGTGTGTGTCACTGCAGGAACTCGCCAAGGCTACTAAGACAGCGCCTTCCAAACTCACAACCACTACCATCTAAAAGGACAAGGGCAGCAGGTACCTGGGAATACTGCCAGCTGGAGGTTCCCCTCCAAGCCACTCACTATCCTGGCTTGGAAATGTATCACCCACCATTCCTTCACTGTCGCTGGGTCAAAATCCTGAAACTCCTTCCCGTGATATCCAGTAAGGAGTTAATCTCATTTTACTCGAGACTGCTGATCATTCCTGAAGGACAATGAGTTCACTGGAATATTGTCCAATAACAACACCACAACAGAACTTGTTACATTCCGATCCAGCATTGTCCCCACCAAGAGGTGGACCCACCTTTTGCTAATATGTATACTAGGACAAGTGATAAGAGGCGCTAACTATGGGCCATTCAGCAGGATGGGCCCAGGGGATAAATCGATTAACAGTACAATACGACTGATAAATCAACTTCCAGTGGCTGGGAAGGAAGGAGGATGAAAGAAGGCTTACAACCGTTAAAGACAGGAGGACACAGAGAGAGGGAAAGGCTGGGACCATCTCTCCAGAAGACGACCCAGAAGTGAGACTTTGCAAAGGAATACCCCTGCACCAAGCCTGGCCAACCTGAGAACAGATGGGTAATAGAGTGATGATTTTAGTTTATGCAATTACAGTATTTTGTTAGTAAGTTGCTTTTAGTGCAGTAAAGCATTGTGAATGTTTAAACTGAAACTCGTGAGTCGAAGTTGTTTCTCGATACCACTGGAAAGCATGTGGGATGTGCTTCTGGACACAGGTCAACACTCCCTAACGGTATTGTGGGTGTACCTACAGCATGTGCACTGCCGTGGTTCAAGAAGGCAGCTCGCCACCACCTTCTCAAAGGCAATGAGGGATGGGAATTATATGCTAGCTCAGCATCCCATGAATGAATAAAGAAAATTGAATTCAGCAATTAAGAAAATTTCTGACTCTTAGCTGATGGTTCTTCTGGTAATTATTACACTTTAACCTTATTAATGTTTATGCAAAGCATAAATAAAAATGGACAAAACAGTAGTTTTAGTCTTAGGCCGAATGATGTATGATCATAGAAATCAAAATAATCTTCATAATACAAATAAAGCATTAAACATGAAATAATTGAACATTTACAAGATGGCGCCAGGGTGTGGCGACTTCTTATGAGCTGTCCCCAACATACCCTCTAATTCTATCCTTCCTTCTCCCCGATGTACTCTATGAACGGTATGGTTTGTTCACGCAAGAAAATACTTTTCACTGTATACCAATACACGTGACAATAATAAATCAAATAAATGAAGTGTGATCACTGCAAAACTTATTTTGGGTCAAAGTATACATTTTGCTATAATTAAACTCTCTAATAAAGTCTGTCGTTTCCATTCCTCACCCCTGACCACATTCGCTGGCTGGAATTTGAAACTGGAACACAGAAAACGTATTTTATAGACTACATTTTTAAATTTATTAGCGGTATTTATCACACTCAAGTGGACTCTTAAAGCGTGGATTAACTTTGCATAACTCCACTGTTCTGATGACATTGTTAGCCAACTGGGACTGTGGCCTGCTACATGGAATTGAGGTTGTAAGAGCTGATTTTATTGCCAGACACGAGAAAATTGTAATTTTGACCATTTATTAAAGTAGTTACATCAAATCAGAGAGCTGAAAAATATTGTACAATCTCGCTGACTCTGTTTGAGACTGAAATGGGCACTTGAGTCAACTTAAATTAAATTTAGAGGTTTTCAAGATGGTGTCCAGTCATTGCTTGTGGAAGAGTAAATAATATGTGTTAAAGTCATGGGGAGTTTTGAGGAGTCTTCTGGGTTTATTATACATTAAAGTTAATAACAATAAAGAGTTTGCTCATTTGTTTGAACAATGCATTATCTGGTTTGATTTTTTTTCACATTTAAGTTGTCCAAATCTCACTGGTAACCTCGGTTCTTGATGGTTATCCAGCCGGTGCACTTGTGGAAGTGAAAAGAAAATCATAGAATATCAATATCTTCCATGTGGTATGTTTTTTATTAAAATGTTTTTTATTAAATTGATTTTAGAAATTGCTGTGCTTTGTTTCTCCTTTAATAGTCAAGCCATAACTAGCCATTGTTGGATGATACGTATGGAAAGATGGAAAATGTTTGTAACAAATATATACTGTGATGCTAAAAGACTCAAAAGTCGGAGGAATAACTGCCACAGCAGTTCTTAGAATCATCAGACGGTTACAGCACAAAAGGAGGCCATTTGCCCCATCAGGTCAGTTCCGGCTCTTTGCAAGAGCAACTCAACGAATCTCACTCCATTGCCCATTCCCCACAGCCCTTCAAATTTCATCTTCAGTATATTCCCCATCCCCCTCCAGTTTATCTTATGCAGCTGAATACCAAGCATTACTGCTTTTATTAATTCTATAGTATGATCTCTTATTGTGATATACAGCAGTTAACTTAAGTGTCCCCCTTTCATTTTATGAAGACTAAGGCCGCGATTTTCCAGACATTGTGCAGCAGGACTTCCCGAGCCGGATGCGTTGGGCCATTGGCCACTGGTAGGATCTTCTAGTCCCGTCAAAGCTATGGGCTTTTGCGTGGCTCGCCCGCACCCGTCACCGGGGATCCCGCCACGAAGGGTTGACTTGGTTGAACTGGAAGATCACAATGATGGATGGGGCCGGAAAATCCCACCTAAAGACTAAAGAGTAGTACAAAATGGCACAGATACAGTGGATTATCTGCTCTGACTACATTCATGTTTCATTGCCATGCAGCAAACTGATTGTATATTTTAACAGTAACGTAAGCGATTAGAATTCCATCCCGATCAACTCTGACAATCTACAATAACATCCATAGAGCAATTGATTGATCATCATCAAGACTTGGAAAGGACGCAAGGAGATTTACTAGAATGGTACCAAGTATGAGGCAGTTCATCATTATCCATGAAATGAATGAATTGTTTCACTTCATACAAACGAATGGTCTAGTTGGGCACATGAGCGGCGCAGGCTTGGAGGGCCGAAGGTCCTGTTCCTGTGCTGTATTGTTCTTTGTTCTTTGTTCATCTTCAGGCCCTCACACACTCAAGTTCAGGAACTTCAGACCAGACAATCAGGAGTTCCGACCGCACTGCTTTCAAGTTGAGGGAGGCAATGGCCTAGTGGTATTGTCACTAGACTATTCTTCCAGAAACTCAGCGAATGTTCTGGCGGACCCAGGTTCGAATCCTGCCACGGCAGATGGTGGAATTTGAATTCAATAAAAAATATCTGGAATTAAGAATCTACTGATGACCATGAAACCTTTGTTGATTAGGAAAAAGCCATCCGGTTCACTTACGTCCTTTAGGGAAGGAAATCTGCCATCCGTACCTGGTCTGGCCTGCATGTGACTCCAGATCCACAGCAATGTGGTTGACTTTCAACTACCCTCCAAGGGCAACTAGGGATGGGTGATAAATGCCAGTGATGCCCCCATGTCCCATGAATTAAAAAAACCCATCACCTCTCGATGTTTGGGACAGTGTTTTCCTGTTCTAAGGGGACTCCACCAATCAGAGCCTGATGTTGTTCTGCATTGCTTGCTGATAGGCTTGAGTCTATCAGCAAATTCAGAGCTAGCAGGCTCTGATTGGTGCTCCCACAACCATCTCTCAGTATGCATTCCCCCTCCCCCCACCCTCACCAATGGCTGGGGCCCTGCACTGCAGCTCGTTCCAGACACTCACCACCATTGAGGCCCTTAAAAGGACAATTAACATCCACTTAAGCACCTCACCCACTGCCACTGGTATTCAACCTATGAAGAACTGGGAACTCAGAATGTGGGGAGATTGACAAGCAAACACACTTTGTTTAAAAAGAGCTGCAGGGAAAAACCTGGGAACTACAGGCCAGTGAGCCTCACATCTGTGGTGGGTAAATTGTTGGAAGATATTTTGAGAGACAGGATCTACAGGCATTTAGAGATGCAAGGGCTGATTGGGGACAGTCAGCATGGGGCTTTGTGAGTGGAAAATCATGTCTCACAAATTTAATTGAGTTTTTTGAAGGGGTAACCAAGAAGGTAGATGAGGGCAGTGCAGTTGATGTTGTCTACATGGACTTTAGCAAGGCCCTTGACAAGGTACCGCATGGTAGGTTGTTGCATAAAGTTAAATCTCATGGGATCCAGGATGAGGTATCTAAATGGATACAAAATTGGCTTCTTGACAGAATGTGGAGATGCCGGCGTTGGACTGGGGTAAACACAGTAAGAAGTTTAACAACACCAGGTTAAAGTCCAACAGGTTTATTTGGTAGCAAAAGCCACACAAGCTTTCGGAGCTCTAAGCCCCTTCTTCAGGTGAGTGGGAATTCTGTTCACAAACAGAGCATATAAAGACACAGACTCAATTTACATGAATAATGGTTGGAATGCGAATACTTACAACTAATCAAGTCTTTAAGAAACAAAACAATGTGAGTGGAGAGAGCATCAAGACAGGCTAAAAAGATGTGTATTGTCTCCAGACAAGACAGCCAGTGAAACTCTGCAGGTCCACGCAACTGTGGGAGTTACAAATAGTGTAACAAATAGCTCTGAATTTGTTGATAGACTCAAGCCTATCAGCAAGCAATGCAGAACAACATCAGGCTCTGATTGGTGGAGTCCCCTTAGTGTGACTTTAACCTGGTGTTGTTAAACTTCTTGACAGAAGCCAGAGGGTGGTTGTAGAGAGTTGTGTTTCAAACTGGAGGCCTGTGACCAGCGGTGTGCCTCAGGGATCAGTGCTGGGCCCACTGTTATTTGTCATTTATATTAATGATTTGGATGAGAATATAGGGGGCATCGTTAGTAAGTTTGCAGATGACACCAAGGTTGGTGGCATAGTGGACAGTGAAGAAAGTTATCTCCAATTGCAATGGGATCTTGATCAATTGGGCCAGTGGGCTGACGAATGGCAGATGGAGTTTAATTTAGACTAATGCGAAGTGATGCATTTTGGTAGATTGAACCAGGGCAGGACTTACTCAGTTAATGGTAGGGCGTTGGGGAGAGTTACAGAACAAAGAGATCTAGGGGTACATGTTCACAGCTCCTTGAAAGTGGAGTCACAGGTGGACAGAGTGGTGAAGAAGGCATTCGGCATGCTTGGTTTCATCGGTCAAAACACTGAATACAGGAGTTGGGACATCTTGTTGGAGTTGTACAAGACATTGGTAAGGCCACACTTGGAATACTGTGTACAATTCTGGTCACCCTATTATAGAAAGGATGTTATTAAACTAGAAATAGTGCAGAAAAGATTTACGAGGATGATACCAGGACTTGATGAATTGAGTTATAAGGAGAGGCTGAATAGACTGGGATTTTTTTCTCTGGAGCATAGGAGGCTGAGAGGTGACCTTATAGAGGTCTATAAAATAATGAGGGGCATAGACAATGTAGATAGTCAATATCTTTTCCCAAAGGTAGGGGAGTCTAAAACTAGAGGGCATAGGTTTAAGGTGAGAGGGGAGAGATACAAAAGCGTCCAGAGGGGCAATTGTTTCACACAGAGGGTGGTGAGTGTCTGGAACAAGCTGCCAGAGGTAGTAGTAGAGGCAGGTACAATTTTATCTTTTAAAAGGCACTTAGATAGTTACATGGGCACAATGGGTATAGAGGGATATGGGCCAAATGCGGGCAATTGGGATTAGCTTAGGAGTTTTTTTAAAAAGGGCGGCATGGACAAGTTAGGCTGAAGGGCCTGTTTCCATGCTGTAAACCTCCATGACTGTATGACTCACACCTAGTGGTGATGCTGGGCATTTTGAGTGTGTGGGGTGAGAGTCCCTCGGTCGAAGACACTTAGTGACTAATCGAGAGACCTGGCATCGGGAAGGTGGTGGGCAATTGAGTGTCACCCTCCTGCCCTTTCCTCAACCCTCCCTTCCACATCTTGCTGGTGATGTCCTCCCCACGAGGACATCCCCATCCCACCCTCATACCATTCTCCAATGATCTGACGATGTTCCATGTTGAGGGATCAACTGAATCCCAGCAACATTCACCTCTCCCAGCAACCCCTGGGGTAGGAGTTCCATTCTACCGGGAGAAGCGCAGCAATTAAATGTCCCCTGGCTTTTGGTTTGGCAGAGTTACAGAAATCACTGAGCGTTACCAAAGAGAATTATCAACGTGCCGTGTGATTTACTGCCTTTGCTTTTAGTTTTTAGCAACCTTGCAGTCTGGTGAAATTGGCATTGACCAGAGAATCTAAAAGAAGCAGAGTAACCTGGAATAGGATGTGGAGTTTAATCATGATGTTGTTTAATTCAAAAGTAGTATAACTGTCAGTGGCACACTCACTAGATGTGCCATACAGAACCATGTCATTGGTTGGGAAAGTACAGACTGTAAATTGTGGCGCAGAAACTGTGTCGAAAGCTCTGCAAAGATGTATTAGTTATAGGCCCAGTTTTGACAGAGGGACAAGGAGGATGCAGTGGAGAAAGGTGGTGCAGGGGAAATTTGGCAAGACCGGAGACGCAGGGCAGAATTTTCCCATCCCGAGAATTGTAGCAGGCGGAACAGGACCATGCAAAGGTCTGTTGATCTCAGGCGGGATTTTCCAGTCTTAGGGCGAGCGCAGATGGAAAATCCTACCCACAGTGCTTTTGTCAAATTTAACGGCATGATCTGACCTCAATGTTATGTTTTTCTTCTGTTTCTCACCCTATAGCCAACCCAAGTGACAGGCTGGCTGGTTGCCGACTGGCGTGTGGGAAAACCAGGAGCACCAACAAGCGGTTCATTAGGGACACCCCTCAGCTATCAAAATTACAAGGCAGGCCTGAGTCTTAGACAGGGCAGTGGGAGGGCAGCTGTGATCAGAGGCTGGGAGGATGATGGAGGTCACCAACTGTGGCAGGAGTTAGAGAGAGGCAGCGAAAGGATGTTGAAGGTTTCCATGAGGGGTTGTATTAGGGAGCAATCTTGCTTCTCCTGGTCCTTCAGGATGGCCATATTAGAATTTATCTTTAAACCAGCAGCTTCCACCTTCTTTTCGCTGTAGGGTTTCCCGAACTCTGGGAATTTTGGCCAGCAACTGTTAAAATTTAAATCAACCTCCCAATTGCACTGTAGGAGTATGATTCAAATATGTTAATAGTGTCCCATCTCTCCAAGATGAGACTCAAAGCCGACTGCCATGGAAATCACAAGAGGTGTATATTTTGTCAGCAAGACATTCCCATTCTTTAGGGTTCAACCTCGCTTTGAACTCCCGCCCTGTCCCTGAGTTCTGAAGTGAACTCCCAAACTGAATTTACCTCTCTCTCTCCCATCTTCAAGACACCCCTTAAAACCTACCTTTACAAACAAGCTTTTGACCAAGTGCTCTAATATCATCTTATATGGTTCAGTGATAACATTTCCTTTATAAGACTCCTGTGAAGCACACTGGGATGTTGTATTATGTTAAAGGCACTGTATAAATCCTAGTTGGTGACATTTTGTTGACACAGAGCTTAACTAAAATTAAGGTCATGCTTCTAAAAGTCTTCCCAATGAAATTCTAAACCATATCTGTCAAGAGGCAAATATTATGAAACTCAATTAAAGCATTTCATAAATTATTCACCATAAACAACATGCATAAAATGTGCGAGCAATGCCCTGTTAGCAATTTATCTGACCAAAGCTAATTTTCCCTTGAGCAGTTTATAGGAGCGCCTTGGTCTCTTCATCCAGACTAATTATGTAGGCCTCAGTTTGACAGGCTTCCTTCCCTGGGTGTTTGCCTGACAATCTCTCTCGTGTCTTGTTAAAGTGTTGCTGTGCTGTGTTGTTCAGTGGAACTGTGTTCAATTAATTGTTTCTACTTTCTAAAATATTTATGATACACTGCAAAATCATTAAAACTTTACGGGCGGGATTTTCCCGCCGCGCTCGCCCCAAAACTGGAAAATCCCGCCCGAGGTCAACGGACCTTTCCATGGTCCAATCATCACCCGATCTGATTCCCGTGGCGAGCAGAACGGGAAAATTGGCCCCTATAATTTACCAAATCGTGAAGAGATGAGAATTGTTCCTTATTGTGTCTGTTTTCTGAGCCGACGAACGAGTGCAAAAGTGATCAACTCTGAGGCACGATCTGCTCAGCCTGGAGACTGATGTGAATGTTCTCAGTGCCCCCAATTTTTAATCCTTAAAATTACTGTTATTAATTATTAGGAGGAATCACCATCCATGAGCCTCAGATAATTAAACTTACAGAACTTTTTTAATTGTTTGTAGTTTTGTGCAGTTTTTGAGAATACTGAATTGTATATTTCTTATTGATATTACAGTCTTGCTTAGGAGGAAACTGCACGCTTAATAATCAGCTACGCAGGCTCATTTAATGGCATTTCCCAACCTCTGAGTCAGAAGGCTTCACTCTGGAGACTTGAGCACAGAAATCCAAATGAGAGTGCAGTGCAGTACCAAGTGAGTGCTGCATTGTCAGAGGTGCCAACTTGCAACTGAGATGTGAAATTGAAGCCCCGCCTTGTGTCTCAGGTGGATGTAAAACATCCTATTTTGAAGAAGAGTAGGGAGTTATCCTCAGGCTAACATTTCACTCTCATCCAACATCGCACAAACAGACTATCCAGTCATTATCACATTGTTATTTGTGGGAGCTTGTTGTGCGCAAATCGGTTGCTATTGTTTCCTGCATTACAGCAGTGACTATACTTCAAAACTAGTTGATTGGCTGAAAGATACTTTGGGACATCCTGAGATTGTGAAAGCCTTCCTTTCTCAGAACGAAGCACGAAAATAGACAAAGCTCTGTTGCACTTGACATGATGTGGAGATGCCGGTGTTGGACTGGGATAAACACAGTAAGAAGTCTCACAACACCAGGATAAAGTCCAACAGGTTTATTTGGTAGCACAAGCTTTCAGAGCACTGCCCCTTCATCAGGTGAGTGGGAGTTGTGTTCACAAACAGGGCATATACAGACACAAACTCAATTTACAAGATAATGGTTGGAATGCGAGTCTTTACAGATAATCAAGTCTTAAAGGTACAGATAATGTGAGTGGAGAGAGGGTTAAGCACAGGTTAAAAAAATGTGTATTGTCTCCAGCCAATGAGATTTTGCAAGCCCAGGCAAGTTGTGGGGGTTACAGATAGTGTGACATGAACCCAAGATCCCAGTTGAGGCCGTCTGCACTTGATCTGTGCAGATGATCTGCACACATGATCAGTATTTCTTGTGAACAGAATCAGCTGCTCAGGAAGCTACTGCTCAATGTCCCCTCGAAATCTGTTTTTGAAGAAATAGCCTCTTCATTTGAATGCATGGTCCCTTTAATTTTTTTTTGTGCAGCTGTGCATACGCAGCATCTTAAAGGGGACAGGGTGTGAAGGGAGTGAGTAGTGCCTTTCGAGTTGCTGCACAGTTATGTGCGTGCATAGCTTACAGGGAATGGTATTCCTTTTAGAAGGAGGCAGAACAAAGAACAAAGAAATGTACAGTACTGGAACAGGCCCTTCGGCCCTCCAAGCCTGTGCCGATCACGAAGCCCTAACTAAACTAAAAAAAAACCTTCTGCCCTTACTCAGTCCGTATCCTTTGATTCCCTCCTTATCCATGTACTCATCCAGATGCCTCTTAAATGCTGTTAACGTGCCTGCTTCCACCACCTCCTCAGGCAATGTGTTCCAGGCGATATGAAAATAAAGGTTAGATGATGTCTCATGGATAGCCCAGAGGGGGGTTGTTGTCAGTGCAGGCCCGATGGGCCAAATGGCCTCCTTCTGCGCTGTAGGGATTTTATGATTCTATAGATTTGTAAATCACAATATACTCAAGTGCAACGTCGATCCAGGGCTATTGCAGAAGTTCAATGCAAAAGTGGATATTTAAAAGGGCCAGGAAAGATAGGCTACAAATCTCATACATCTTTATTCTGCTCCGAACCCCAGAAAATAATTCAGGAGGCATTGTAACATCTCTCTCAAATTATTTAAAGGCAAAAACATTCTGCCATGCCAGGAATACCCCAGGAAATACACAGCCAGTGTATATAGGCCAGAGGTTTGTCATTATGTACTTCCACCGTTATTTTTCTCCTGTCTGGAGAGACAACAGGCTGAAGAATATTCGCTGACAGCTGTCCCCAAGATAATCCCATTATTTCTATTGTATTTGGAGGAAGGGGGGGGGGGGGGGGGGGGGGAATGGAGGAGGGCAAGATGGTTCACACATCATTATGCACTTGGCTACAGACACAGATAGAGAAGAACCTCAGCTGGGTGTGCCTCAGCAACTCTTTGCAAGTTGATTTCTATTTGGCTGCATATTCTAATGCCACTATTCCTGGCCAGAATGGAGCTGGTTGGGTAATTCCTCGGTCAATGACCCCTGGAGATTACACCGCTGTAAGGGACTGGGTTTGATTTTACACCCAAAGGGCGGAATTTAATGCCCTCCCTTTGGTGATGGTGGGGGAGGGGGGGAGCGGGGAAACTGTTCAATGATTGCTGCTCCTTGGAAAATCCGTGCCAATCTCATGTACTGTGGTTAGTGGTTAGCACAATGGTTAGCACTGCTGCCTCACAGCGCCAGGGACCCGGATTAGATTCCAAGCTTAGGTCACTGTGTGGAGTTTGAACGTTCTCCCCGTGTCTGTGTGGGTTTCCTCCGGGTGCTCCGGTTTCCTCCCACAGTCCAAACGACGTGCTGGTTAGGTGCATTGGCCATGCTAAATTCTCCCTCAGTGTACCCGAACAGGCGCAGGGGTGTGGCCACTGGGGGATTTTCACAGTAACTTCATTGCAGTGTTAATGTAAGCCTACCTGTGACACTAATAAATAAACTTAAACTTAAATTTACCCTAGAGCTTTAAAATGCTTAAACGACACAAGCCCAGCCTCGACTTTGCCTCACTCTCACAATATTGCAGATCCTCTCCTTCAAACCACCTTGTTCAAACATTCATTTCTCTTTCTCAGAACTAACAAGATTTTAATTTGATTAGATATAATTGAGCCTGAATTAAGTGACCACCTGTGATTGTAACAACAGCTGAAAAGAAATGGATGGCTAATCACATGCCATTGGAACTAGCACTGGATTTAAATATCCCCAGTCAGAATTAAGACCATACCACTGCGCCTGGGAACCTGCCTGACCCGACACTCCCTCCTAACACGGCTGTCCCGGAAATGCGGCGAGTAGCATTCCTTAGAGAATTCCATTGCATCGTATTAGAATCAAGACACGCTTTACAGCATTAGCTGCGAGATGGCAAGTGTAAATGTCCAGGGTGAATGTTAGTGAATGACTCTTTGTCAATGAACGCGAGTGAATGGGTGAGTGAGTAGATGGGAGGGTGACGGTGGGTAAGTGAATGAAGTGGCTAAATAGGTAGGTGGGCGAGGTGGGTAAGTGGGCATGGGGTAGGGGTGGGTAAAGTTGGTGAGATGGGTAATTGGGTAGGAGTGTTGGTGGGTGAAGTGGATAAGGAGATGGTGGGTCAGTGGGTAGTCAGGTCAGAACAGTAGTCGGCCGGGAAGGTGGCCAGGGCGGGTTGGGAAGGTAGGCGGCTGTTTCTGGAGAGGGAGAGGGAGAGGGAGGGGGGGGGGGCGGGGGGTGGTTGTCAGGTTGTGATGGGTTAGTCAGGTGGTTGGGGGTTAGTTGGCAGCGATTTGTGAGGGTAGCTGGGGTGGCGGGATAGTCAGGGGATTGGGAGTTAGTCAGCAGGGTTGGGAAGGTAGCTGGGTGGTTGGGGAGGGGGTTGGGAGGTTTGGTGGAGTGGTTGGGAGGGGTGGTCTGGTGGTCAGAACGTATTAGTGGGTGGTTGGCAGAGATTGTTGGGTGTTAGGAGGGGTTGGTGGCTGGTCGGGAGGGGTTGGTGGCTGGTCGGGAGGGGCTGGTGGATGGTCGGGAGGGGTTGTTGGGAGTCAGGAGGAGTTGATGGATGGTCAGGGATGTTATTGAGGGTGGTAGTCAGGAAGTTTTGGTCAGGGTTATCAGTGAGGAGGAATTGTTGGGGAGTTGAGGATGGTAGTCAGGGAGGAGTTAGTCAGGGTGGGGTTAGTCAGGGTGGGGTTAGTCAGGGTGGGGTTAGTCAGGGTGGGGTTAGTCAGGGTGGGGTTAGTCAGGGTGGGGTTAGTCAGGGAGGGGTTAGTCAGGGAGGGGTTAGTCAGGGAGGGGTTAGTCAGGGTTATCAGTGTGATTGATTGAAGAATAAGTTTTCGAGTTACCCAGAAGTTGGATGAGTTTTTAATCTAACATTCCCTGGGTAACTATTCAGGTAAGTACCACTGAAATGTGTGAGGTCGCCGAGTCGGATATACTTGTGAAAGGTCCCAGGGAGCAGGGAAATTGGCCAACAGAATTTGAAATTTCCCAGGCAATACTCACAGAGGTCCACACATCAGGATGATCTAGAGACTTGAAAATTTGGCCCGGCACATTTACATTACATGTTGTTGCATGATAGAGCAAAAAGTATTTGAATATGATTTATTGACTACAGCTCAGCCTTCAACATCATTATCCCAACCAAACTCATCTCCAAACTCCGTGGCCTGGAGCTTGGCTCCTCTCATTGCGACTGGATCCTAGACTTCCTAACCCACAGACCACAATCAGTAAGGAGAGGCAATGACAATTCTTCTACGATTATCTTCAACACCAGTGCCCCGCAAGGCTGTGTCCTCAGCCCCTCACTATACTCCTTATACACTTACGACACTGTGGCCAAATTCCACTCCAGCTCCATTTTCAAGTTTGCTGATAACACCACTGTAGTGGGTTGGATCTCAAATAATGATGAGATGGAGCACAGGAATGAGATAGAGAATCTGGTGAAATGCTGCAATGACAATAATCTCTCCCTCAATGTCAACAAAATGGAGGAGATAGTCATCGACTTCAGGAAGCGTAATGGAGAGCTTGTCCCTGTCTATATCAACGGTGATGAAGTGGAACTGGTTGAGAGCTTCAAGTTTCTAAGTGTTCAGATCACCAACACCCTGTACTGGTTCCCCCATGCTGAGGCTGTAGTTAAGAAAGCCACCAAAGCCTCTACTTTCTCAGGCGGTTAAGGAAATTTGGCATTCCGCTACACCTCTCATCAACTTTTACAGATGCGTCTTGGAAAGCATCTTTTATGGATGTATCACAGCTTGGTATAGCTCCTGCTCTGACCAAGACCACAAGAAACTACAAAGGGTTGTGAGCATAGCCCAATCCATCATGTAAACCAACCTCCCATCCATTGATTCTGTCTACACTTTCCGCTGCCTTGGAAAAGCAACCAGCATAATCAAGGGCCCCACGTACCCAGACATACTCTCTGCCAGCTTCTTCCATCAGGAAAATGATACAAAAGTCTGAGAACATGGACAAACTGACTCAAGAACAGCTTCTTCCCTGCTGCCATCAGACTTTTGATGGACCTACCATATATTAAGTTGATCTTTCTCCATACCCTAGCTATGACTATAACACTATATTCTGCACCCTCTCCTTTCTCTCTCTCCTATGTACTCTATGAACAGTATGTTTTGTCTGTCTCATGTGCAAGAAACAATATTTTTCACTGTATCCCAATACATGTGACAATAATAAATCAAATCAAATCAAAAAACCTGTTTGTCAAACATGATTTCCCTTTGCTAAATCCATGTTGACCTTGTCTTAGCCCATTGGTGTTTTCTAAGTGTCCTGTTATCACATCCTTTGTAATAGATTCTAGCATTACCCTACCAGTTAACCTGTCTGTAATTCCTTGTTTTCCCTCTCCCTCCTTTGTTAAATAGCGGGATTACATTCCCCACCTGCCAGGACTGTTCGATAATCTACAGAATTTGGGAAGATGATAACCAATACATCCATTATTTCCATGGCCACCTCCTTTAGTACCTTGGGATGTCATTTATCAGGCCCTGGAGATTTACTGGCTTTCAGATCCATTAATTTCTTCAGCGGTTTTTTAATCAAGTAATTTCCTTCAATTCCTCCTTCTCACTGGACCCCTGGTTCCCTAGCATTTTTGGGAAATTATTTGTGTCTTTTTCCATAAAGACAGAACTAAAACAATTGCTTAATTGTTCTGCTATTTCCTCAGTCTCCATTATTAATTCCCCTGTTTTGAACTGCAGGGAACTACTTTTGTCTTCATTGATCTTTTTCTTTTTACATACGTATAGAAGCTTTTACAGTCCACTTTTATGTCCGTTGCAACTTTACTTTCATACTCAATTTTTGCCCTCTTAATTCATCTCTTAGACCTCCTTTGCTGAATTCTAAACTGCTCCCAACCTGTAAGCTTGTTACTTTTCCTAACAACTTTATATGGCGACTTGTTTAGATCTAATATTCTTAAATTATTTTGTTAGCCATGGTTGGACCACTTTTTCTATTGCACCAGAAAGGAATGTATAATTGTTGCAATGCATACATTCATTCCTTAAATATTAGCCATTGCCTATCCACCATTATGTCCTTTAATGAAGTTCCCCAATCTATCTTAGTTAACTCACCCCTCATACCATTGTAGTTTCCTTTATTTAGATTTAGGACCCTAGTTTCAGATTGGACTACTTCACTTTGCATTCTGATGCACATCAATTTAGACACGAGGCTCGAGGCTTCAGTAAATGAAGGCTTTTATTTACTATTAATGAAGCTATCAGAACTTATGTACACTATCCCAGACTGAAGGGGTCCCGGCCAGAGCAGGGACTCTTATACCTCTCCCAGGAGGCGGAGCCCGACTGGGATGTGCCACAACAGTAACAAACACAGGTGTAACAACCCCACCCTAACCCAACAGCAACAGTAGTACAATCCAATAGTAACATATGTACATCCTTGTAGTACTGGCCAGCCCTGGTTCAGTACTATCCAGTGGGAACCAACGATGGTTCACCACACATTCTAATGAAGAAATCTCTCATATTATGGTCACTCTTCGCTAAAGGCTCCTGCACAACAAGATAATTAATTAACACCTTTTCATTGTACAACATCAGATCTGGGGTAGCTTGTTAGGAACATGGGAACATACGAACATCGGAATTAGGAGCAGAAGTAGGCAAATTCAGCCTTTGAGCCTGCTCCTCCATTCAATCAGATCACGGCTGAGCTCTCCCTTGTCTCAAATCCATCTCCCCATCTTTTCCCCATATCCCTCATTCCCTACTTTTATTCAAAATATATTTATCTCGCTCTTGAAACCATTCAATCATTCTGACTCCACCGTTCTATGGGGCAGTGAGTTCCACAAATTCACCACCTCTCTGAGAAATAATTCCTCCTCATCTCAGTTTTAAATCTATCGCCTCGCAACCTATATCTGTAATCTCTTATTCTAGATTGCCCCATAAGAGGAAACATTTGATCTACATTTACTTTATAAATCCCTTTTAAAATTTTACATACCTCGATCAGATCCCCTCTCATCCTTCTAAACTCCAGTGAATAAAAGCCTAAACTGTTGAATCTCTCCTCATATGTCAACCCCTTCATCCCTGGAATCAATCTAGTGAACCTCCTCTGAACCGCCTCTAATGCCACCACATCCTTCCTCAAGTAAGGAGACTAAAACTGGACACAGTACTCCAGATGTGGTCTCACCAACACCCTATACAATTGCAACAGCACCTCTCTACTTTTATTTTCCAGTCCTTTTGCAATAAATGCCAACATCCCTTTTGCCTTTTTTATTATGTGCTGCACCTGCATACTGTTCCCTAGTTGGTTCCTTGATGTACTGGTCTAAAACAAAACTCATTCAAACTCCAGAAATTTATCTACCATATTTTTTTGCTAATTTGGTTTGCCCAGTCTACATGTAAATTAAAGTCACCCATGATTACTGGAGCACTCTTGTTACATGCATCTCCAACTTCCAGTTTATTGCCATCCTCTACCTTACCACTATTGTTTGGAAGCCTATACAACTTCCACTAATGTTTTCCGCCCCATGTTGTTTCTTAGCTCCAGACTGATTCTACATCTTGATCTTTCTCAATACTGTACTGATTCCATCCTTTACTACCAAAGCCATCCCACCTCTTTCTCCTTATTGCCTTGCTAAATATTGAATACCCTTGAATATGCAATTCCCAGCCTTGGTCACCCTACAGCCATGTCTCCTTAATGGCAATCATACCCACTTACATCTATTTGAGCTGTTAATTCTTATTGTGAATTCTCCATCCATTCAGATAGAATATCTTTAGACATGTCTTTTTAACATTTTTACACAATTTTTTGTACCATGGTCCTAATTGCTACTGGCCTTTGTTTCCGCTGCCTTTTGCTTTTCCATTTTTTACTTTTCTATCATTCATTTCTACCTTTGTTTCCCTCGCTTGTGTCTCCCTCCTCTGGTTCCCATCCCCCTGACCAAAGCTTCCACTTCCATGTTCCTTGAAAGCTAGTAATATGTGCAGTAAGTGACCTGAGTACTATCACATCCATTTTAAACATCTATTAATAAAACAAGTCAACCTTGGGAATAGTTTAGATATGTGGCAAAATTGAGCAAACCAGAAATGATGGATCTATTGGTTGTGAATTTGCAGCAAGGGAGACACCATAAATAAGATTGTTATTCATAGAATCCTACAGTGCACAAGGAGGCCATTCAGCCCATCGAGTCTGCACCGACCACAATCCCACCCAGGCCTTATCCCTATAACCCCATGCATTTACCCCAGCTAGTCCCCCTGATACTAAGGGGCAATTTTGCATGGTCAATCCACCTAACCTGCACATCTTTGGACTGTGGGAGGAAATCAGAGCACTCGGAGGAAACCCGTGCAGACAGGGGGAGAACGTGCAAACTCTGCGCAGACAGTGACCCAATCCGGGAATTGAACCCGGGTCCCTGGCGCTGTGAGGCAGCAGTGCTATCCACTGTGCCACCGTGCCCTGATACTCCAACGCCCATCCACGACAAAATACAAGCAAATACCAGGAAGCTCCTCAGGGCTTCTTCTGTTCGTCCACCACATATTTGGCAGAAGATTAACAGGCACCCTGGAAAAACCATTGAGTTACTATTTGCTGATCTCCCATCGAAACGATATGGCAGCTGCTTGGGATATCCTCATGGAGGTTTCTAGTGGTAACATCATTGAAAAGCTATACAGCCTACATTTTTGCAGCTGTATAACAAGAAGTGTTTTATTCTGAATTTTGTAAACCTAACAAAAGGAAAAGGTTTTAGGTTTCAATGCACTGAAAATTGGAAAATTGGAAAGTTGTTTCTGTAAAGTGTTTTGTATCTGCCAGAAAGCCTTTTACATGAACCAGAACTTACTTCCATTGTTTGAACATTTCCTTAATTATCCATGTTCTAATGAAGGTTTTTATAGCTGTATCAAAAAACCTACCCAATGGAAATAGGAGAGAAATGATTTAATATCTTGGAATTCAATATAATGGGGAAAAATGGAAAACAGTATGGTATATTTCCCTTGAGGTTGTGGGAAGGCATGGAAAATAATTTTGTGCATTGGAATTCTACACATTGTAGTCGACATAAATGAGAAAAGATCTCTCACATGGGAATTATATCATGGAAAGTTGGTTTACGTTGGAACAACAGGATGATAGGAAAGTGACTGTAAAGGGATTTGTGATGTTGGAACTCAAATGTAATCGTACCTAACAGAAAACAATTTAGAATATTGGAATTCTTTTGAGTCCTTCAATAATAAAGACTGATTGTTCCAACTTTTTTTAAATTTCTGTGTTAAAGCAAACGCAAACTGGAACTGAAATGCGGCCTCACATCATTCTTGTGACAAAGTTAGCAGAGCATAAAACTGGATTTCCCATTTTGCTAACTCTTCAGATAAACCTACTAAAAGCAGAAATGTCTTTCCCAAGGTCTGTAAGTTTCTGAACATCAGTCTTATAGAATCAGAAAAATACAAGGTGGAATTCTCCCCAAAAAATTCTAAATGCCAAATTCACATAAAAACGGGAGTAAATCCCACTGCTTTTTTCAGCGGAACTTCCAAAGTGAATCTCCCACACTCTGTGCATCACGGAGTGCCTTAGCATGCTGAAAATCAGTGGGCAGGGCCTATTCCCGCTGGAGAGGCTGGCATCATAGCGCTGAGTAGGCCACTGCGCATGCGCCAGTCTGTCAGAGCGGAGATTGGCTCATGCGCAGTAGCCCTGCGCTGCCAGCCTCCTGATCACTGGCCAGCTTGTCTGCTGGCCAGCCCCACAACCCCACATCACTTGCCCCTCCGATCCCCTCACCCCCGACCGCTGGCCTTCCGGACGTCTTTGGGCCAGCCCCGACCCCCATCCCCCCTTGCCCCCGCACCTCTGGCCTGCTTTGATCACCACCGCCTCTGCCCCACGGCAGTCCCAAACCACCCCGATGGCCAGCCTCGATTACTCCATCTGCCTACAATCCTAAAGTGCAGAGTGGCAGTGGGACACCCCACCTCCACCGGTCACCCCCAATGTCCCCGCCCCATTAGGCCTCGCCCCCCCTGGCCCCACCCTCTTGGCACTGCCCGATGCATGGTGGGCAGTGCCAAGGTGCCTCCTTGGGCATTGCCACTTTGCCCCTTGGGCAGTGCCAGAGGGCCATGCTGGCACTGCCAAGCAGGCAATGCCCAGGGGCACCCCCCTTACCCCTGACCTCCTTGGGGGCTTCTATGGCCCCCCTCTACTCCAGCGGGGTCAGGCCACCAGCTCCCCGCTATTGGGAATCTGTTGTAAACCCCGATGGAGTGAAACACTCCTGGCAGGGGGGAGATGCTAGCAGGCCTGGAGACTTCAGTCCCGCACCCGCTAATGATACATAAATGTTAATTTTAAATAATTTATTTAAATTGGCACGGAGCAACGCTGGAAATCCAGTGGCCCGAGACGTGCAGAAGCTGTGGCACACAGCAGGGCACCAGCTACACAACCTCTGCTGATGTCTCCCAGCCCGCTGCGCTGCTAGAGCTGAGAGCTGGGAGAATCGCCCCCACTCATTTTGACTGTCTGACTGTTCATTGGGGAATGGTACCTAATTGTAATCTTGCTCGACTTCTGAATTTGGATAGCAAGATTCTATTACTCTCTGAGAGTAACATTCAGAGAATGTATTTGTAACTCTTTTTCAAATGTGGCTTTAGTAAAATTTGGATGGTGATGCTTAACGTAAATGTGTGCACTCCTTAAACAGTTTGCCTCTTTGACTTTGGTTTGGACATCATTCCCTACATGTTCTGTTATCCATTATTTTCCTGTTTTGAACAATCAGTTGTTAGTCACATTCACAAACTATAAATAATATACCTCATAACAAAGTTCTAGCTGCAGTGGATAAAACTATTGAAAAGTTGACATGCGACCGAACCATAACTTGAATGTCAGCTTTTTGATTAGCTTTGCATCTCGATGCACTGTGCAGGGCTGACGTTAGTCAGATGTCCATGGTAAACAATGTTCCAAACCTCTCTGAGCCTTTACGTAAGTACAAATTTCTTTGATAAATAAATAAGCCAACATGAAGATTGCTTTTGCTCCTTTATCCAATAAATCCTGTTGGTATGTCACCTCTTGAAAGTGATACTGAGACACTGTTTTCATGGTGATGTCAACAATGCTTTGGTGAAGCCTCAACTATTCCAGACTCCCATTCCATTTTCCTTAGGAGGCTTTGATGTTTGGAAACTCAAACCTTAATGGAAGCTCAAGCTACATTACATAAAACTCTTTCATGACAACTGCTCCAGTTTATAAGCATGTGCACAATGGTGTTAGTATTGTGCTAGAGTGACACTTACATCATTTGTAGGTGCTGCATTATAAAGTGAAGTTAAAGAAAATAATGGGCACTTTACAGCCTTCTGGACTGAATATTGAGTTCAACAACTTCAGAGCATGAACTCTCCCCTCCACCTTCACCCCATTTACACTTATTTTATTTCTTCTTTTCATCTTATTCATCCACTTTTTTAAAGTTTATTTTATTTATTAGTCACAAGTAGGCTTACTGCAATGAAGTTACTGTGAAAATCCCCGAGTCGCTACATTCCGCCACCTGTTCAGATACACTGAAGGAGAATTTAGCATGGCCAATGCACCTAACCAGCACGTCTTTTGAACTGTGGGAGGAAACAGGAGGAAACCCATGCAGACACGGGGAGAACGTGCCAATTCCATACAGGCAGTGACCAAAGTCAGGAATCGATCCCGGGTCCCTGGGGCTATGAGGCAGCATTGCTAACCACTGTGCCACCGTGCTGCCACTTTATATTCCCATTTTTATTTTTCCACTTCTAAAAATGTGGCTTCCTATCTTGTTTATCAACCCCCCCCCCCCCCCCCCCCCAGCCACCTCACCACGCTATGGCCAACTGCCACATTCCTCAGGTTGTCCTTTGACACTCTGCACCTTTGTTCTGCCATTCACACATTCCGATCTCTTAATGGATGCTCTCAGCACTATTCTCAGCCTTTATCATCACCATTTACATTTCCTTTGTCTTTTTGTCTATGCCATTCCTATCAATTACAGCCCCCCAACTTCCCCCTCACCTTCATAGTATAAATCTTGTCGGTACGGTAGTACAGTGGTTAGCATTGCTGCTTCACAGCTCCAGGGACCTGGGTTCGATTCCCGGCTTGGGTCACTGTCTGTGTGGAGTTTGCACATTCTCCTCATGTCTGTGTGGGTTTCTTCTGTGTGGTCCAGTTTCCTCCCACAGTCCAAAGATGTGCAGGTTAGGTTGATTGGCCATGCTAAAATTGCCATTTAGTGTCCTGGGATGCATAGATTAGAGGGATTAGCGGGTAGGATATGGGGGTAGGGCCTGGGTGGGATTCTGGTCAGTGCAGAATTGATGGGCCGAATGGCCTCTTTCTGTGCTGTAGGGTTTCTATGATTTCTACGATTGTCTGATTTTCCTTCAGCTCTGACGAAGGGTCATCCAGTCTCAAAACGTTGGCTCTATTCTCTATCCACAGATGCTGTCAGACCTACTGAGATTTTCCAGCATTTTCTGTTTTTGTTTCAGATTTCAGCATCCGCAGTATTTTGTCTTTGTATTAAAGTAAATAAATGTTGTCCAAATATTTGACAAATAGAAGCATTCTCCCTGTGGCCTTGAAGTGCTTCTTCAAGAAGTTAAAGGGGCAGATTCCGAACAGATCTCTCAGTCAGAATGCTGTGGGTTCAAGCATTACTTAAGACCTTGAGGCTGACACATCAGCACAACTCTGAAGAAGTGCTTTATTGTTGGAGATGTTGGGATTCAATTCCGGTTTCAGGTCACTGTGTGGAGTTTGCATGTTCTCTCTGTGTCTGCGTGGGTTTCTTCCGTATCCTCTGGTTTTCTCCCACAGTCCAAAGATGTGCAGGTTAGGTGGATTGGCCATGCTAATTTGACCCTTGTGTCAGGGGGATTAGCAGAGAAAATATGAAGGGTTACGGGAATAGGGCCTGGGTGGGATTGTGGTCGGTGCAGACCCAATGGGCTGAACGGCCTCCTTCTGCACTGTAGGTGTTCTATGATTCAATGATTCAGATGAAATGTTACACTGAAGGCAGTGAAAATATGCCCTGGCACTTTTAAAAAAGAGTAGGACTTCCCGCCACAATACTGGCGAACATTCATCCATGATGTGAACATTCATCCCACAGCTAATGCCACGAATATAAATTAACTGAAATCAATAGTGACTATATATCAAAAGTAATCCATTGGCTTTGAAACACTTTGGGAAATTCTGATGAGCACAAAATAAATCAAAGTTTTCCTTTTCTTTCTTTAATATCCCTCACCTAAATGATTGGCAAATATTGAAGAAAAAGATTACTTTAAAAGAAAAGCAACCAGAACCAAGCAGATTGAAATAGTTGTTAGATTAAAATTATATCCCATAAAATGCTTGTATCTGTATTCAATGGCTTGTTCCTCAGGCAACAGTCACAGAAAGGTCTGTGGGGAGATTCTCCCAAAAAGATTCCAAGTGCCGAATTTGCGTGAAAACTGGAGTAACTCCCATCGTTTTTTTAGCGTGGTTTTCAAAATGAATCTCCCACACTCTGAGCACTGCAGAGTGCCCCAGGGAGATTCACATTGAAAATTAGTGGCCTACTCCCACTGAAGAGGCCGGCAGCACAGCACTGAATCGCTGGCCAGCCCTGCGATCCCACATCGCTGCCCTTGCTGACCCCCTACCCCTCGATTGCTGGCCTCCTGATCCTATCCGGGATTGCACTGACATCTCCTCTCGCCCCCATCCCATTGGCCCTAATCTCCCTGACCACCCCCCCCTTCCCAGCAGCCCCGACCCCCCCCCCCCCTCCACCCGGATGGCCAGGCCCGATCACTGTCCTCCCTCCCTCTGCCCACGATCTCTATGCAGGGCGGCAGTGGGACCCACCACCCCCCACCGATCGTCCCCTCTGGCCCACCCTCTTGGCACTGCCCGGTACCCAGTGGGCAGTGCCAAGGTGTCCATTGGGCGTTGCCAGTTTACTCCTTGGACAGTGCCAAGGGATCAAGCTGGCACTTCCAGGCTGGCAATGCCCCCCTCCAATCTCCTTGTGGGGGCGGGGAGATGGGGGTGGCCTCCATGGCCTCTCTTCCCTCCAGTGGGGTCGGCCGCCAGCTCCCCGTTCGTGGGGAGCAGTAGTAAACCCCGCTGGAGTGAACCAGTCCTGGCGGAGGGGGGAGGGAGACGCTAGTGGGCCCGGAGACTTCAGTCCCGAGCCTGCTAATGAAATGCAAATTGAAATTTAAATATTTAAATCAGCTCCATGCCGGTACTCCAAAAATCTTCATCTGGGACACAGGCGGAAGCAGTGCAGCGGGCTGGGAGAATCGTCCCCTATAATCGTTATGCAAAGCTGTTATTTAAATGATCGCATTGGAGCTGCTTTTTAACTGCTGACATTCTGAAACAGAACTGCAAAGGCTAATACCAGGATAAATTATAAACAGAACCACTTCATTCTTACACAACACCACATTCTCTGCCATTTCATAACCGGTGACCTGGTTCTCATCTTGCACCTCCATAATTTAATCACTATTTAATTGTTCTGAAGCATCTGCTTTTACTGGTGGGTTGGATACTGGGTGGGATTTCTGCAATTTTGCAATAATTGGCACCAGAACCATAATTATTTCATCAAACCGCGATTTGCATGTACTCCGGAAGTCCCTGCCTGCCTCCGGGGGTTGGGGGGTGTAGTAACCAGAGGCAATTCTGAAAACTGCGTGGCAAATAAGGCAACTGGCAGAAGGAGAGCATGGTGAACGCAATGATAAATTTCTTGTCCTGCAACTTTGAGCATCCATCCACCTTGCTCCTGGTCAAAGTCGACCCTTTAAATACGCAAACACAAACGTACACTGTTCCAGCAGTTATTGAAGAAGGAACCTCCAGCAATATTTTTACTCTCTGTCCTCGAGATTCTGGCAGAACTGTTAGCACCCTGCATCCCAAAAGCTTACTGAAGTTGACTCTGTTGGAAAAAAAGTGAGATCGAATCTGGATTCTCCCTCATCAGTAACACGTCGGGGTTTACTGTCATGATTGTGGTAAAATTGTCCTTTCAAGACAGTCCTGCACAGCAGAAATGTCATTTCTTTAAGAAAGAACTGTTTAGCAGAGTTGCTGTCCCATTACGAAGACAGACAGTTCTGTTCTGTCACCTGCTACAAGAGGCCAAGCATCAAAACGTATAGTCTGGCCATCTTAAATACCTTCTTACACCCTCACTAACCTGAACCAGATGTGCTTACTTGCCATTTAGTGTGCTAATTGATTTAATAAAGCACAGTATGTCTATTGTTTTAGCACAAATAAACACTATGTTTGAACAGAGCTAAAGGTTATTCAATTAAACCCCTTAAGTGTGACTAATTAACCATTCACTCAGGTTTTTACAGTAAAACTACTATGTTTGGATCCAGGCTGTGCAGGGACAAGCTATAACCTTGATGGATGACTGGTGGTTTCAAGTCATTACTATTTGTCCTGCTACCATAACAATCTGACAGGCGCTTTGGGCCCATTCACCTGCTGGGCTGGATAGAAGAGAACAGCTGAATGCTGATGGTTAGCAGTGTTGCTCAGTCAGACACAGAAATGGATTGAGCTCTTGTGCAACGGCAGCTGATTAACAGGGTTTTTTTTCACCATTTAAATAGAAATATGCTTTGAGTGCAATGATGCTTCAGCGGCACTATTGCATATTTTAACAAAAGCTTCCCAATCACTCGAAGGAATCACAATAGGAAAAGTCAAATCATATCAGCAACAATGTTAACAACAACATTAATCTGAATTATACCCTGATTTATATTTAAACAGTTTGTGTGAGAGAAAATCCTAAATACGCCCAGCACATGAGTATACTTCCCAACTCACTTATTCCAGGTACGCACGCATACATTAATACGCTGTTAGTGCATTGATATTTAAAATCCATGACCATTCTGCACATTCCCATCAGAGTGTTTGTTCCTTAAACAAAATCTCTTTAAAAAAAATCAACTCATCTGGTCATTAGCACATTGCTGTTTGTGGAACCTTGCTGTGCGCAAATGGGTCTCCTGCGTTTACCCACTTTGCAACAGTGACTACGCTTCAAAAACACTGGGCAAGTGCTTGGGTTCATCCCGAGGTTGGTACAAAGTGTTATATAAATGCAAATTCTTTCTTTCATGACCCGAGCAGGAATCCACCAGGAACTGGGTCCCAGTTTCTAGATGATGTTCTGTGTTCAGAGCCTCCACCCATTTCAAGCAACGTCTTTTTCTTCAGGAATCACAGACTCTAATAGCCTTGGCCATCACAGGAACACGGCATACCCCCTCCATAAAGTGCATCCAGTGAAAGCAGAGACACTTGCCACCAGCAAGGCAGGTGTGAGGCTCAGCTGGCAGTCTGGGCGTGCTCTGTAGGCTGTGCCGCTTAAGCTTTGTCTTATAATCTTGTTATTAAAACTTTTAAAGGCTGTCATTGCTGCAGAGTTACTTCCAGAGTTCCTTCCAGGGATGGGGAAGAGCCGTGAAGCCCAGCTCCCAAACCTCTCCGGGCCCGGATGCAGCAACTATACTGCATATTCTAACAAGTTCAACGAGAAGCTGCCCCTGATATGCCTGGAGTCTACCAATGGCCATGTGACTTGCAAGACCCCCACCCCCCCCAACTTTTGACTGCACAAACATGGATGAAATGTTGGCGAGGTTTGACGAAGAAATAACCGCTAAGATCGGATGCATCAATGCAGAGATTCTAACTACATGGAGAAAATAAAATCCTCCACCATGTTTCTGGGGAAAACAACAATAACGTCAGTGCAATTTGCCTAAACCACATTTCACCAACACAGACCCATTCATAAAGCCTTAATTTTTTCACACATAATACTGTGGTGAACCATCGTTGGTTCACCACTGGGGTTTGTTACCATGTTACTGTTGGGCTAGGGTGTTATTACTGTGGGGGTTGTTCTATGTTGTTGGGTTAGGGTGTTTACCTGTTATGAGAGTTATCGTGGCACATTCCAGTGGGGTCCCGCCTCCGGTGGCAGGGTATAAGACCCCCTGCTCCGGCAGGACCCCTTCAGTCTGAACTGGTGTATTCGTGTTAGTAGTTCCCTTGTTACTTTATTAAAGCCTTCAATACCAAAGCCTTGATTCCATGTGCTTATTGACGCGCATCAATTTAATAAAGTAAACAGAAAACTCACAACTGTGCAACAAGAAGAAAAAAAACAGAGAGTATGGAACAGATCCTAAAACCGGATCGTCTGACACTGGATCCACGTGCGGTCGGTGCAGCTAACACATTCGACCATTGGTGGAAGTGCTTTGAGGACTACCTGGCAGCCTCGGTAGCTATCACTACGGACAGTGATAGACTCCAGGTCCTCCACGCGAGGGTAAGCGACACGATTTACCTAGCCATTCGTGCAGCTCCCACTTACCAGGGTGCCGTCGAGCTCCTAAAGAATAGGTACATTATGCCACCCAACGAGATACATGCTCGTTACCTCCTCGCTACACGACGTCGGCAGTCGGGCGAAACCATAGAGGATTATGCCAATGAGCTCCTGCAGCTTGCCAGGGGTTGCGACTGTAAGGACGTCTCCGCCGATCAGTATATGTACGACCTCGCCCGAGACGCGTTCGTAGCAGGGGTAGGGTCCTCGTACATCAGGCTTAAATTGCTAGAAAAGGGGAAACTCAACTTGACCCAGGCAATGGGGATGGCCGTGAGGTTGGAGGCGGCGTCGAAGAGCTTGGCGCTGTACCCCGAGGACCACGTGCAGTCAACGTGGTTGGAGCAAGCTCTGCTCCCTCCTCGCCCCGCGAACCCGCGCTCCCAGATCGATTCGACGACGGCGGCAGCTCCAGGTGGCCAGCGATGCTATTTTTGCGGTGGGGCCAAGCATCCACGGCAACAGTGTCCGGCAAGAACGGCAATCTGCAGCCAGTGCGGTAAAAAAGGCCACTACGGCAAAGTCTGCAGGTCCAAACCTAAAAACGGCAGTGCAGCTTGTAACCCTCCAGAACGGAGACCATCTCTTTCGGCGTCGCAGTACCCACGAGGTCCGACCACGTGCGATCTCAGGACGGCGCCATCGTGGCAGACAGAGGAGGAGGAAGACCACCAGGAGTCGCTGCGCTTGGCGCCCTCGCCCACGTGCGATTCATGGGGGCGGCCATCATGGTCCACGACGACTAGGAGCGACCAGCAGGGGTCCTCAGCATCCACATCGGCAGCATGCAGCAGCGACCAGCAGGGGTCCTCAGCATCCACATCGGCAGCATGCAGTGACGCCCAGGGGCCAACGGTGGCGTCGATCTCTCTGGATCAGACCAGGCATTACAGACTGGAACATTCCATGATGGAGGTAAAGGTTAGTGGCAGAACTGTGAATTGTCTGTTTGACAGTGGGAGCACCGAAAGTTTCATACACCCTGAAACTGCTAAAAGGTGTGGACTCCGGGTTCTCCCTGCCAAACAGACAATTTCCATGGCATCACAGTCCCGGTCTGTACCGATCCAAGGACGATGTATGGTAACTCTTGAGGTACAGGGCACAGTTTACGAGCAATACAGGCTCCTTGTGCTACCTCACCTTTGCACGCCAATTCTCCTCGGACTAAACTTTATGGTCCACATGAAGAGTGTGATCCTACAGTACGGTGGGCCACTCCCTTCACTGGCAGTAGGGAATCAGCCGCAGCCTCCAAATTGCCCAAAGCGCCCCGCGTGCAATTTATCCACCCTGAAGATCACGACACCATCCCTTTTTAAAAATCTGGTACCTGGCTGCAAGCCCATCGCTACTAAACGTAGGCGTTACAGCGCTGAGGACCGGATCTTTATTAGATCTGAGGTTCAGCGGCCCCTCAAGGAAGGGATCATACAGGCCAGTGCTAGTCCGTGGAGAGCGCAGGTCGTGGTAGTCAAAAGCGGGAACAAACCTCGGATGGTCATCGACTATAGTCAGACCATTAATAGATACACGCAGCTGGATGCGTATCCTCTCCCGCGCATTTCTGATATGGTCAATCAGATTGCGCAGTACCGAGTGTTTTCTACCATAGACCTTAAGTCCGCTTACCATCAACTCCCCATCCGCCCAGAGGACCGACAATATACGGCTTTTGAGGCGGATGGTCGTCTATACCAATTCCTCAGGGTTCCATTTGGTGTCACCAATGGGGTCTCGGTCTTCCAGCGTGCTATGGACCGAATGGTGGACCAGAACGGGTTGCGGGCTACCTTCCCGTACCTGGATAACGTCACCATCTGCGGCCATGACCAGCAGGACCACGACACGAATCTCCAACACTTTCTGCGCACTGCATCTCGCCTGAATCTGACCTATAACAGGGAGAAGTGCGTATTCCGTACGCGTAGGTTAGCCATCCTCGGATACGTGGTGGAAAACGGGGTCATTGGCCCTGATCCAGACCGTATGCGCCCACTCACTGAACTTCCCTTGCCCGCTAGCACGAAGGCACTGAGGAGATGCCTCGGGTTCTTTTCATATTATGCACAGTGGGTCCCCAACTACGCGGACAAAGCTCGTCCGCTCATTAAGTCCACGACATTCCCACTTACGCCGGAGGCCCAATTGGCCTTCAAGGTTTTGAAGAGCGACATCTCGAAAGCCACGATGCACGCGGTGGATGAATCCATCCCTTTCCAGGTGGAGAGTGATGCATCTGACTTCGCCCTAGCCGCCACACTAAACCAGGCAGGCAGGCCCGTCGCGTTTTTTTCCCGCACCCTTCAAGGCCCAGAAATTCGGCACTCAGCGGTGGAAAAGGAGGCTCAGGCCATTGTGGAGGCAGTCAGACACTGGCGCCATTACCTGGCAGGTAAGCGGTTCACCCTGATCACGGATCAACGATCCGTGGCGTTTATGTTCAGTAACACGCAGAGGGGCAAGATCAAGAACGATAAGATCTTGCGGTGGAGAATTGAGCTCTCCACCTATAATTACGATATTATGTATCGTCCAGGGAAGCTCAATGAGCCCTCGGATGCCCTCTCGCGCGGAACATGCGCCATCATGCAGGAGGACCGCTTGAAGGCTCTCCACAATGATCTGTGTCATCCTGGAGTCACCAGACTCTACCACTTCATCAAAGCCCGCAACCTGCCCTACTCGGTGGAGGATGTCAGGTCAGTAACTAGAAGCTGTCGGATTTGCGCAGAATGCAAACCACACTTTTATCGACCAGACCGGGCACAATTGGTCAAGGCGACTCGCCCTTTTGAGAGGCTGAGTGTGGATTTTAAGGGCCCCCTTCCCTCAACGGACCGGAATGTCTATTTTCTCAATATAATAGACGAGTATTCCCGGTTTCCGTTTGTTTTCCCCTGTGCGGACACGTCAACTGCCACCGTCATCAAGGTTTTCAGTGAACTTTTTACCCTGTTCGGGTACCCCTGCTATATTCATAGCGACAGGGGCTCGTCGTTCATGAGCAACGACTTGAGGCAATTCCTGCTCTCATTCGGGATTGCCTCTAGTAGAACCACGAGCTACAACCCTAGGGGTAACGGACAGGTGGAAAGGGAGAATGCTACAGTCTGGAAGGCTGTCCTACTGGCACTGAAATCCAGGGGCCTTCCAGTCTCCCGTTGGCAGGCGGTCCTTCCAAATGCGCTCCATGCTATCCGCTCCCTCCTGTGTACGGCAACCAATGCTACTCCCCACGAGAGGATGTTCTCATTCCCTCGGAAGTCGTCCTCGGGGACCTCATTGCCAGCCTGGTTGACGTACCCAGGACCCGTCCTTCTGCGGCGCCATGTGAGGGCTCGCAAGTCCGACCCCTTGGTCGAACCGGTCCAACTCCTCCACGCCAACCCTCAGTATGCCTATGTGGCATATCCTGACGGGCGAGAGGACACTGTCTCCATTAGAGACCTGGCGCCCGCAGAGGACGTAGCAACCCCTGTCGCTCCTATTCCCCCAGTCACAAATCCACTACTCCTCATTACTTCCCCAGACGTGGCGCGGTCAGCACCGGGACCAGTGCATAACACTTTTACTCCCATGTACAGCTTGCCTGAGACTCGGAGATCGGCGCCACCATCATCATCACCACCACCACTACCACCAAACGTTCCAGGATCCCCTGCACCATCGCCTCACCAGGGCCGGCCGGCCCGGGAGTCCTTGAGGGGACAGCCAGACGTTACTTTAAGAGCGCCACCACAAGCACCTGCTCCGTTTTCGCAACCGGTGTTGAAAAGATCGGCACCTGCTCCGGTTTCGCAACCGGTGTTGAGGAGATCGCAGCGTCGGTGCGGTCCTCCAGACCGTCTGGACTTGTGAATCCTGTGACTTTTCTGTTATTGTCTGTTTTTCGTCCACCCCGCCACCTTTTGTTCTTAAAGGAGGGGTGAATGTGGTGAACCATCGTTGGTTCACCACTGGGGTTTGTTACCATGTTACTGTTGGGCTAGGGTGTTATTACTGTGGGGGTTGTACTATGTTGTTGGGTTAGGGTGTTTACCTGTTATGAGAGTTATCGTGGCACATTCCAGTGGGGTCCCGCCTCCGGTGGCAGGGTATAAGACCCCCTGCTCCGGCAGGACCCCTTCAGTCTGAACTGGTGTATTCGTGTTAGTAGTTCCCTTGTTACTTTATTAAAGCCTTCAATACCAAAGCCTTGATTCCATGTGCTTATTGACGCGCATCAAATACACAATCATTACTGATATAAACTGAAGAATCGTGCTGCATATTTATTTGTTAGGTTTGGTTGTAATTTGTTCCTCGTCTTAATCTATTTTCCAATTAGCATAATAACTAAAAGCAGTAAATAAATGCACCTTCAGCACACAATTCGGTTGATTGAAAGGCACAGCTCCAATGGGATCTTAGTGTCCATTGTTCAATAAACTTGATCATAGTCAGTAATTTCATTGGGATAGGAGTCCCAGATATTTGTGTCCATTTTGTTAAACTGCATTGTTCCTTACACATGTCTCATTAGAAGTAATCCACGTCCCTCAACAGTCATCTTTCTGGCTGCTCCGCTTAGCACTAGGTTATGCAAGGAGGACGCTATCATGAACCTGCAGCTATCATGGAACTCAAAACAAAACATTGGGTTTGTTAATTAGACTAAAATCAGTAATCAATGGGCGGCACCATGGTTACAGTGGTTAACATTGCTGCCTTGCAGCGCCAGGGACCCAGGTTCCATTCCGACCTTGGGTCACTGTATGCATGGAGTTTGCGCATTCTCTCCGTGTCTGCGTGGGTTTCCTTCAAGTGCTCCAGTTTCCTCCCGCAGTCCAAAGATGTACGGGTTAGGTTGATTGGCCATGCTAAATTGCCCCTTAGTGTCAGAGGGATTAGGAGGGTAAATATGTGAGGTTACGGGGATAGGGCTTGGGTGGGATTGTTGTCGGTGCTGGTTCGATGGGCCAAATGGCCTTCTTCTGCACTGTAGATTCTATGAATTTCTGATAGTTTGCATTAACTCTCCCCTTCCCCTATCTTCCCCAGAAGGTTAAAAGCATGTCAGTTAAATACAGATCCTTTGTAACATCCACAAGGATGTTCCAGATCAGTCTGAAGTTTTTTGTTGAATCAGCGAGCATTCATCATCCAAAGTCATTTAAAATCAGGAGAGAATAAGAACAGTTTTGGTTCCCTTAACTAAGGAAAGATATACTGGTATTGGAGGCAGTCCAGGTTGATTACAGGTATGGAGGGATTTTCTTATGAGGACAGCTTAATTTAGTTAGGCCTGTACTCATTGGAGTTTAGAAGGATGAGGGGCAACCTTATTAAGAGAGATAGGATTCTCAGGAGGCTTAACAAGGTAGATGTTTTCCCCTTGTTGGAGAGTGAGGGCATAATCTCAGAATAGGAACTCATCCATTTAAGACAGAGTTAAGGAGGAATTTCTTTCCTCAGCGGATAGCGAAGCTGTGGAATTTTTTACCACAGAGGGCTGGAGTGATTGGGCCATTACGTATGATCAAGGCTGAGAGTGACAGATTTTTAATCAGTAAGTGAATTAAGGGTTAGGGGGAATAAGGCAGGAAAGTGGTGTAGAGGATTATTATTTCAGATCAGTCATGATCTCATTCAATAGCAGAGCAGACTCGATGGGCCGAATGGCCTACTTCTGCTCCGAAGCATTACGGTTTTATGGTCTTACAGAGTAAAGTTTTATTTACGACTTATTTCCTCTACGGTGCAAAATGGATCTTCAAGTTCTGCTAATAACGTACTCTTGGAACTTATACAAAAAAATTTAGTTAACGTGAAAGCCCTCCAGAATCAGCTGAAGATATCTATGTTGTTAGCTCTGACTTCTTTACAGTTATCAACAAAATGAAAGACTTGTTAATCTTGGGTCTTTGTATGTTGTTGATGTTCCTGTCAGTGGCTGGATTGATTTTTTGGCTCCACAGCTAGTTCAGCAGCATCTGTGATACCCATTTCACAATTCAAATCAGCAAGAGTTACATGATTCCTAGAGGAATATTTCCACTGTGTGAATTACTTAGCGTATAGTTTAGCAAGGTTATCTACTAGAAGTTAAGTTTGATGTCCGTCTTGAAAGTGTCAACCAAGAAGCCAAGCTGATAGCATGAAAATAGTTTCCACAGGCTGCCTTTACAATTCAGGAAGGATTTTGTGGTGAGGGGACATGAGGCAATTGCTGATGCTTAAAGGGAAAGAAAAGAATTACAACTACAAAGCCATGCAAATAAGCTCCAAATAACTCAAAGTAGAGTGAGACTGCTGGCACTTCAGGTATTGTTGAAAAGCCATGATAAAATGTGCAAACTGCTTTGCCAAGAAAAATTCTGTTTTAAAGTTCATTTTAATTAGTGTCACAATTACATTACATTAATACTGCAATGAAGTTACTGTGAAAATCCCCTAGTCGCCACTCTCCGGCGCCTGTTCGGGTACACTGAGGGAGAATTTAACATGGCCAATGCACCTAACCTGCACATCTTTCGGACTGTGGGAGGAAACCGAAGCAGCCAGAGGAAACCCATGCAGACACGGGGGAGAACGTGCAGACTCCGCACAGACAGTGACCCAAGCCAGGAATCAAACCCAGGTCTCTGGCGCTGTGAGGCCGCAGTGCTAACCATAGTGCCATTGTGCCACCCTGTATCAAGATTTCAGGAAACAATGGATACCAAATGCCAATTCATAAATCTTTAATCCATAGTCCATTTATTCATTCAATCTGACAAATCAACCTAAAGAAAAGGAGCAGAGAACACTAGGCAGATGAAAATTTTCACTTTAAGTGATGGGTCCTGTGATCTCTAGGCACCATTGATCAGTCAACTGACTACATTTGTTGTGTAAAGGGGAAACATGAATGTTCAGGAATGTTCTGATTGAACAAGGAACAAAATCAAGAGATAATAAGAATGGTGGACTCGGTGGGAGTTGGATTAGGAATGTATTTGTTTTGAATTGGTTGCATTGGTCCAAAGATGTGCGGGTTAGGTTGATTGGCCATGCTAAATTGATCCTAGTTCAGGGGGATTAGCAGGGTAAATGAGGGTTACGTGAATAGGGCTTAGGTGGGATTGTGGTTGGTACAAACTCGATGGGCCGAATGGTGTCCTTCTGTACTGTAGGGATTCTATGATTCTATGATTCATTAATTTGGAGCTCATACTCTTGTTTCTAGCTGCAGATATGTTAAGTGTAGTGAGTCTTGTTGGCATATAATACCTGTAAGAATGTGATGTTTAATTAAAATGCTTGAGTTGAATATTCCGGTGAAGATCACTCTATGATCCCAAAATGCCTGCAGATTAACGGATGCATCCACATGGTGACTTAATTTAGTGGGATTGCTGTGTAATTTAACAGCTGCTTAGGCATATGTTTCACATGTCACTCTGTGCTGTTCAGAGGTTTTTGCCTTTAGTGCCAGAACATCTATTTCATAGAAAGGTACTCAGAGCTCATAATGGGACCACTCAAACATTAACCCATCTTTCCCTTTTCAATGTACCTGCTGTTATATTTCTCATTTAATTTCAGCGTTCATTGTTTTTCTTTATACCCATGCATTTTGGAGAATTATATTTCATTCAATTCTACCCAATAATTCATCCTTCCAGTGTTTAGGTCTGGTTGTTAAAGTTTGCTGCTTTGCTTTCTGATGCAGGTGAGATGAAAACTCACTCGCAGTTAACTCTACGCAAGGTCGTGACGTTCTGAGCTAAGTAAGTGCCTTCCTATTTTTTGCCAGAGTTTAGTGATGTCTGTGTGGGCTGGAGCAAAGCTCTTTCAGAGTTTGTGATCTAAATTTCAGACTCCTTACACATTCTCCGCAGAGATTCCCCCACTCAGAATCCTACACTGACCTCCTTCAGTTGCTGCTCTAAGATATTTCTGTTTTACAATGACATACCTTAGATGGGCATTGCCTACTGTGGAAGTGACACAACTTAAAATGAACAATGTCACCTTGTGCTAAGTATGGAAAAAACAATACCTGTTCCACTCGCTCACAAGCTCGTGATAATTGTCCTCACTCTTCATATGCATTCTTCAGATAATGAAACCTCAACACACGTGACACCTTTCACCATTTACTTCAAGTCTTCCAGTTGCAGAAGTTATGACAATTCATTTATTGCTTAAATATGAAGCAGTTTGTAAATCATCTTTTAGGCTATACATTGGTCTATTGCTTAGGGTGAAGCCATTCAGTTTATAAATCATCTTTTAGGCTGTAGACATAGAGACATAGAAACCCTACAGTACAGAAAGAGGCCATTCGGCCCATCGAGTCTGCACCGACCACAATCCCACCCAGGCCCTACCCCCATATTCCTACATATTTACCCACTAATCCCTCTAACCTACGCATCTCAGGACAATTTTTAGCATGGCCAATCAACCTAACCCGCACATCTTTGGACTGGTACATTGGTCTATTGCCTTACTTGACTCAACTCTATACTAAGCATAACATTTGGCTCTATTCTCTATTCTCTCTCCATAGATGCTGTCAGACTTGCTGAGTTTCTCCAGCATTTTCTGTTTTTGTTTCAGATTCCAGCATCCGCACAGTATTTTGCCTTTTACATTTATCTTTGTTGACTTGGTGATAGGAGGCTTTATGGTGCAGCGGGTAGCATCCCTGCCTCTGAGCCAGAAGCTTTGTATTTAAGCCCTACTCTAGGGCATGATGGTCACAGAAGCTAATATGGCCAAACAGATAAGTACCAACCTGTAAATATTTCCAGCATATGTCAGAGACAGGCAGAAAAAGTGGGAGAAATTCCTGGTCAGCCATGTGATGGCAAGAAAACTGGAGCTTCTACCATCGCTATTCAAAGCTCCGGGCTACGGCATGCATGTCGAAGTGCATGTTGCCACAACAACTCAGAGTTGTTTGGGGAGGGGAGGGTGGTACAATGCTTGGTTGGGTCAGTTGTCTGGACAGCCAGTGGAGATCAGACTGGTGCTTACAGCATGTGGTTCGATCCATGTTCTGGTTAGGGTGGATTCAGGAACTGGTTCCTTGCCCTGCCCATGGTGGAGATTGCGATGCTATAAGTCAGACCTGCTGTCACAAAGAGAACTCAAACATTTGGTGATATCATTAGATTTCTTGCTGGGCTGGACAGGAACGCTGAGGCATTATGAAGTTTCATGGTTGGGGAGGGGGGGGGGGGAGGGGTCCCTTGTATTAATGAAGTCTGTGCCCACTCAAGGGACCTGGTATTGGCACTGAATGTCACTCAATGTCAGCAAAAACGAGGCCATTCTCCTTTGTCTTCATTCAGCAATAAGTTCCATCAAACCCACCAAGCTGAATCAGATGGCGAGCGACTAAAAAATCCTGCTTAACTCTGAGATCCACTTTCTTTTTAATTCATTTTTACAAGACACAAATGTCACTGGTTGGGTCAGCATTTATTGCCCAGCCCTAACTGCCCTCCATTTCAGGGGGCATTTGAGAGTCAATCACATTGCTGTGGCTCTGGAGTCACATGTAGGCCAGACCAGATATGGACGGCAGATTTCCTTCCCTAAATGACATTAGTGAACCAGATGGGTTTTTAACGACCATCAACAATAGTTCCATGGTCATCATCAGACTTTTAATTCCAGATTTTTTTTATTGAATTCAAAATTCACCATCTGCTGTGGCAGGATTTGAACCCAGGTCCCCACATCTTGCTCTGGATTACTAGTCCAGTGACGATACCACTACGCCACCACTTCCCCTATTGCACATCTGCTCCTTCGTCCACTTACATCATTTATCACCAACTACTGAAATCCTAAGTTTTAAGTTTATTTATTAGTGTCACAAGTAGGCTTACATTAACACTGCAATGAAGTTACCGTGAAAATTCCCTAGTCGCCACACTCTGGCTCCTGTTCGGGTACACTGAGGGAGAATTTAGCATGGCCAATGCACCTAACCAGCATGTCTTTTGAACAGTGGGAGGAAACCAGAGCATCCAAAAGAAACCCACGCAGATACGGGGCGATTCAGGCAGTGACCAAAGCCAGGAATCAAACCCGGGTTCCTGGAACTCTGAGGCAGCAGTGTTAACTACTGCGCCAGCATGCTGCCCCTGAGCTGTGCCCTCTTCATTTTAAGAAATGATTTTGCACATCATGAGTTTGCACATTCTCCCCGTGTCTGCGTGGGTTTCCTCCGGGTGCTCCGGTTTCCTCCCACTGTCCAAAGGTGTGCAGATTAGGTCGATTGGCCATGCTAAATTGGCCATAGTGTCCTGGGATGTGTAGGTTAGAGGGATTAGTGGGGTAAAATATATGGGGTTGTGGGAATAGGGCCTGGGGTGGGATTGTTGTCAGTGCAGACTCGATGGGCCGAATGGCCTTCTTCTGCACTGTAGGGTTTCTATGTTCTATGTCCTATGTTCTATTTCTTAATGTCTGTCTTCACTATCATCCCTGCTTTCATTCTTCTCATTAGATCTGAAATACTTTATGCAATATTTATCGAGGATACTTGTTGGGAACAGTAGGGCAGAGATTTCCAGTGGGGTCATGGAATGAGCATTTGGGGTCATGAGCTCCAAGGCAGCAATGGTGGCTGAGGAGCGGAGGAGAATCAGATTCGACAGCCCTGGGATCGGCTGTGAGGCCCATTTAAATGTGCACATTTATCTTTGCCTGTAGGCGAGGTCTAATCCAATGAACTCTGAGGCTTGATTGCTGACACCAATAGAGTCTGCTAAATGGTAGGTGTCTTAGTTGTCTTTTGTGCCTATATCCCTGTGGTTTGAACCCTCACCCCATTCAGCAACTCTCCCCCACATCCCAATTTTTGCTTTGGGGTTGCACCAAGTATGAGCATTAAAATGAGGTAGAAAAAAGTTTGGGAAGCACTGCAACAGAACAAACGGATTTATTCCTTACACGTCTGTAAAGTAACTTGGGTCATTTTTTCTGCAGAGAAGGAATGCAACTTGTTATAATTCACAAATAAATAAGCCGATTCCATCATTCCTCGCTGTGCATTTGTATTTGGAGTTTTTCAATGGTACTCAGGATCTTACCCATACCACCTGAGCAGGTCGATAGAGTACCAGCCTAAAGCCCAATAAAGATCTAACCTCTAACACTGACACACTCCCTTCAGTACTGAACTGAAATGTCTATACCATATACTCAGCTTGAGTGAAGTCTTGAACCAATTACCTTTAGGCTCAAGCTAACAATCATTTCAGGCTGGCTAATCTAACACTACTGTATAAAGAGCCAACATTAACATCTTTGATTTTCATTTTACTGGATCAGAATGAAACAGTGCTGTGGTCTATAATTATCTTTTCACAGGGATGGGAAATATTGGGTGTGATCTTACCTGCCATTCACGCCACGCTCGCGCTGCAGTGAGGTTGGAGAACTTGGCGGCCAGCCAAATCTTTGTTCACTGCAGCTGGATGGGAAAATCCTGCCGGCGTGAACGGCCATTGTTTTAAAGAACAAAGATAATGGGTGGAATCTTATGGCCATTCACGTCAGCGGGATTTTTGAATGGCGGTTTGGCTGAGCGCCAAATTCTCCGTCCTGGCTTGCAGTGGCAGAGTGGCGCAAATGGCCCATAAGATCATGCTTTATGTATGGTTTGTATCTTAAACACATGCATATCTTTTGAGCTGTAAGATAGTGATAAAATAACGTCTCCCAGTAATCATTCCACCACAAATGTTTATCTAAAAAAAACTCAAGTTAATCCCTGTTTATTTGTGTTTTTTTTTCTCTTTCAGTCTCTCTCAGTAAATAATCTTTACATTTTATCTCAGCTGGGATTTATTACAGATTCTTAGAGTTCGATGTCAAGACACTTTTTACCACACACTTTCCCTTGTGACAGCATGTGGGCTGTAAATCTGGGAACATCTGTTTTTCCTGACTTTTTGTAGAAGAGGGGACTGGAGGGGGGGCATTCCTTCGAGCTCCTGGTACTTGCATTTCCAGCTAATGACTGCTGAGACCACAGTACAGGAAAATGTCCCTCAAGGTCAACTGGACATCCTGCTGGCTCCTTGTTTGGTCCTGGATGTTTTCTGCATATTTGCTTTTCCGAGTGAAAACTGCATGTTTTTTTAATATAAATATTTCAGTGAGGCAACAATGTCATTGCCAGTAACAGCCTCATGAACACCTAGTGAGAATAAGCACTGCTCCGGATTCCAAACACAAATTACATAATTTAAGTCAGTTTAGTAAAACAAACAACCAAATGTGGCCCACGTTCTGGATATTTTCTGATGTGGCTGTCTAATTTTTACTCATTATTTTTAAAAAATGATGCAAAGTTAAACATAATGCCCGAATGTTCATGAGAATATTTTTAGGTTATTACAATCCCCTTTGTGGGGTCGTAAACCAAAAAAATTAAATTTACCAAATGACCCCCAAAGAAGTAATTGCCAACAAAGTTCCACTTTGTGTAGTTTTTTCTTTAACATGAGTCAGAACCAACGCAAGTTAAACATGAATAATCTGGTGAATCAATACAACAAAGTAATATCTTACGCAACCAGAAGCAACCGCTTCACTCCCGCACAAATATGGTACTACGCAGCTACACAGTTCCACAATATGCTCTTCTTTATTCACGCAAGTAGGTCCAGAGTCCCATATCTGACAACAGCTTTCACTTCCAGTTTCACAGATTATGATTATTGTCAGCATGGCACACTTCTATAAACCCTCTCTCCCTTTGAGTCACCACAATCCTGATAGTATAGCTTTCCAGAGTTCAACTAACCAACCAATAAAGTGTTGGTTCATGGTCTGGCTAATTCTGAGAAATCGCCTAGCTACTTTCACAGCTTTCCAGGTTTTAGACCTTTTTAGCCAGTTTGCACGGAACCTTCTGGAGCCCTGCCTCCTTTTTTGCCAAGCAGAAAAGTTGATCTCTTCTTGAGAGTGATTTTCTTCTTCCCCTGAGAAGTATTCTTGGTTCCTCTTTCTGTCTCTATCTATTTTCTCTTTGTGTCTGCATCTGTGTACTGATCACCAACACATTACAACTCCTCTGTTTGTAGCTCTCCTTTGTGTCTGCAGCTCTCCCTTGTGTCTAGCTGCACACCATCAGTATCTGAACTTTCTTCCTGTTAGAAAAGCTACAGCACAAACAGGCCCTTCGGCCCACAAGTTGCGCCGAACATGTCCCTACCTACGAGTATAGTTAGTATTGTTTTCAGGTCAAGGATTATAGGTCACATGGGCCAATATTTCTTATTTCTTTGTAATTCATCCCTTTACAACTGATACAAACTCTGCAAAAGTTCACTTTCAAACACACTTAAAAAACAATTATAGATTCCACAGAAATTGTAAAGAAATTACAATTTTTCCTTCCTGTTCTCTTTCTGGGTCAAAGGTCATTACATCAGTTATGGTCATTTTAGTAACTGTTGTATACCCTATAAACCACAGAGGTAATAGCAGCACGGTGGCACAGTGGTTAGCACTGATGCCTCACAACGCCAGGGACCAGGGTTCAATTCCTAGCTTGGGTCACTGTCTGTGTGGAGTTTGCGCATTCCCCCGATGTCAGCGTGGGTTTCCTCCGGGTGCTCTGGTTTCCTCCCACAGTCCAAAGATGTGCAGGTTAAGTGCATTGGCCAGGCCAAATTCTCCCTCAGCGTACCCAAACAGACACCAGAGTGTGGCGACGAGGGGATTTTCATAGTAACTTCATTGCAATGTTAATGTGAGCCTAATAAATAAACTTTAAGAAGTAATAATAGTTTGCTTAATTAAAAGTTTTTTAATTAAAAATAATGCAGTTAGGGCATTATATGAATTTTATCTTAACATAGAACATAGAACAGTACAGCACAGAACAGGCCCTTCGGCCCACGATGTTTTGCCGAACTTTGTCTGAAACCCAGATCAAGCTATTTCCTCCCTATCATCCCGAAGTACTCCATGTGCCTATCCAATAGCTTCTTAAATGTTCCTAAAGTTTCTGACTCCACTATCCCTGCAGGCAGTCCATTCCACACCCCAACCACTCTCTGAGTAAAGAACCTACCTCGGACATCCTTCCTATATCTCTCACCATGAACCCTATAGTTATGCCCCCTAATTACCGCTCCATTCACCCGAGGAAATAGTCTTTGAACGTTCCCTCTATTTATCCCCCTCATCATCTTATAAACCTCTATCAAGTCTCCTCTCAACCTCCTCCGCTCCAAAGAGAAAAACCCAAGTTCCCTCAACCTTTCCGCATAAGACCTACCCTCCAAACCAGGCAGCACCCTGGTAAATCTCCTTTGCACTCTTTCCAGTGTCTCCGCATCCTTCTTGTAGCGAGGTGACCAGAACTGCACACAATATTCCAAATGTGGTCTCACCAAGGTCCTGTACAATTGCAGCATAACCCCACGGCTCTTAAACTCAAACCCCCTGTTAATGAATGCCAACACACTATAGGCCTTCTTCACAGCTCTATCCACTTGAGTGGCAACCTTCAGAGATCTATGGATATGAACCCCAAGATCTCTCTGTTCCTCCACAGTCTTCAGAACCCTACCTTTGACCCTGTAATCCACATTTAAATTTGTCCTACCAAAATGAATCACCTCGCATTTGTCAGGGTTAAACTCCATTTGCCATTTTTCAGCCCAGCTCTGCATCCTATCTATATCTCTTTGCAGCCTACAACAGCCCTCCACCTTATCCACTACTCCACCAATCTTGGTGTCATCAGCAAATTTACTGATCCACCCTTCAGCCCCCTCCTCCAAGTCATTTATAAAAATTACAAAGAGCAGAGGACCAAGCACTGATCCCTGTGGCACTCCGCTGGTAACCGGTTTCCATCCACCACCACCCTCTGTCTTCTGATAGATAGCCAGTTACCTATCCAATCGGCCAAACTTCCCTCTATCCCACACATCCTTACTTTCTTCATAAGCCGACCGTGGGGGACTTTATCAAACGCCTTACTAAAATCCATGTATATGACATCAACTGCACTACCTTCATCTACACACTTAGTTACCTCCTCAAAAAATTCTATCAAGACTTACCCTTCACAAATCCGTGCTGACTATCCCGGATTAAGCTGCATCTTTCTAAATGGTCGTAAATCCTATCCCTAAGGACCTTTTCCATCAACTTACCGACCACCGAAGTAAGACTAACCGGCCTATAATTACCAGGGTCATTTCTATTCCCTTTCTTAAACAGAGGAACCACATTCGCCACTCTCCAGTCCTCTGGCACCACCCCGTGGACAGTGAGGACGCAAAGATCAATGCCAAAGGCTCTGCTATCTCATCCCTTGCCTCCCAAAGAATCCTAGGATATATTTCATCAGGCCCAGGGGACTTATCAACTTTCAGTTTATTCAAAATTGCTAGTACATCTTCCCTCCGAACATCTACTTCCTCCAGCCTATCAGCCTGTGACACCATCTCTTCCTCAAAAACATGGCCCCTCTCCTTGGTGAACACCGAAGAAAAGTATTCATTCATCACCTTTCCTATCTCTTCTGACTCCATGCACAAATTCCCACTACTGTCCTTGACCGGCCCCAGCCTCACCCTGGTCATTCTTTTATTCCTCACATAAGAGTAAAAAGCCTTGGGGTTTTCCTTGATCCGACCCGCCAAGGACTTCTCATGCCCCCTCCTAGCTCTCCTAAGCCCCTTTTTCAGCTCATTTCTTGCTAACTTGTAACCCTCCATCGAGCCAACTGAACCTTGTTTTCTCAACCTAACATACGCTTCCTTCTTCCTCTTGACAAGACATTCCATCTCTTTTGTGAACCATGGTTCCCTCACTCGGCCATTTCCTCTCTGCCTGGCAGGGACATACCTATCAAGGACACGCAGTATTTGTTCCTTGAAAAAGTTCCACTTATCATTAATGCCTTTGCCTGACAATTTTTGTTCCCATCCTATGCTTCCTAATTCACGCCTGATTGCATCATAATTACCTCTCCCCCAATTGTAAACTATGCCCTGCCGTATGGCCCTCTCCCTCTCCATTGCAATAATCTTAGCTTGAGAAAATGTTCAATTACTTGTTTTTATCCGACATGATCTATCGAAGAGGTGGTTTTGTGGTGAAGTGGTAGTGTTCCTCTCTCTGAGCCAGAAGTTTTGGATTCAAGTCCCACATCAGCTCTTGATGGCCAGGGAGGTTGTGTCCATAATGTGGTCAAACAGGCTGATTGTCAGTCTGTCAATCCTTCCAAGACTGATGGCAACCAGGAAGAATGAGGATGGTTTCCTGATCAGCCAGACTGCAGAAAGCATAATCATTGACCAATCCAATGGAAGTCAATGGTTGCCAAGGGCATAGTACCTGGAGTAAGAGGAGTATCTAGAGAAAATGGAAGAGGTTTTCAATTTACCAGTGGTCTGGCAAAATATATGCATGATTTGGAGATGCCAGCGTTGGACTGGGGTAAACACAGTAAGAGTTTTAACAACACCAGGTTAATAAACCTGGTGGACTTCAACCTGGTGTTGTTAAAACTCTTACAAAATATATGCACCCATGGATTTAGTACCACTATTGTCGGTAGATCCCTGAGTCAACCAGCCTCCTATCCATTGACTCTGTCGACACTTCCCGCTGCTTCGAAAAAGCAGTCAACATAATCAAAGGCGCCATGCATCCCGGACATTCTCTCTTCCACCTTCTTCTGTTGGGAAAAAAATACAAAAGTCTGCAATCATGTACCAACTGACTAAGAACAGCTTCTTCCCTGTGGCCATCAGACTTTTGAATGGACCCACCTTATATTAAGTTGGTCATTCTCTACATCCTAGCTATGACTGTAACACTATCTTCTGCACCATCTCTTTTCCTTCTCCCCTATGTACTCCATGGACGGTATGCTTTGTTTAGTATAGCGCGCAAGGAACAATACTCTTCACTGAATCCTAATACATGTGACAATAATAAATCAGATCAAAACTAAGGCTGGGGGTTTAAGTCCCACTTGAGGTCTTGAACACAAGTATCTAGGCTAGCACTCGCACAGTACTGCGGGAATGCTACACTGTCAGAGGTGCTGTTCTTTTGATGAAATGTTAAGCCTATGCCCTGTCTGCCCTCACAGGTGGGTGTAAAAGATCCCATGGTAATATTTTGAAGAAAAACGTGGGAGGTTTCACAGGTGTCCTGGTCAATATTTATCCCTCGATCAATAAGACAAAGCATCAGTGGGGGGATTCTCTGACCCCCCCACCCCCCCCCCCCCCCCCCCCCACAACGTGTTTCTCGCTGTGGAAGGCAGCGTGCCATTTGCTGGTAGCGGGATCTTCTGGTCCTGCCGCTGCTGCTGAGATTTCCCATTGACTACACCCCATGTCGTCGGGAAACCCATGGTGGAGTTGTGTCGTCGGCGTGACTGGAAAATCACATCAGCGAGAACAGCCGGAGAATTCCGCCCATTTTCTATTCATTATCAGATTGTTGTTGGTGGAGGCTTGCTGTGCACAAATTGGTTGCACAACAGTGGCTACACTTCAAAAAGTGCTTCATTGGCTATAAATTGCTATGGATTTCCAGTGATCATGATAGGTGCTATAGAAATAGAAGCCATTTCTTTTAATAGTTGTGTGCTTGCATTCGATACTCTATTCATCTCGTGGTGACTGCATGTTTAAGGTTCTGGTGGTTTAGAGTTTCTAGTGGTCCCTGTTTGAGCTTACAATTTGACATCCCCCTCACAGCCCTCTTTAATTACAATGGCAGAGTGAAGAAAACTAATCTGGATTTTCAATAAAAGTGTAAATGACATAAGATAGTCATGCTTCCAAATTTAAATCGCATTGATCTATGCAACTTAAAGCTCTTAGCTGACAATATCATAGGGCTCCCTGATTTCACAACACTGTGAGATTGGGATAGCCTGAACAGAAATCAGGTTACAGGCGGATGCTTTTTTTGTGTTTTTTAATTCATTCATGGGATGTGGGTGTCATCAGCTGGGCCAGGATTTGTTGCCCAACCCTAATTGCCCTTGAACTGGATGGCTTGCTAGGCCATTTCTGAGGGCATATAATCATTAACTAAGAGTTAATTACTGTGGATCTGGAGTCACAGGTAGGCCAGACCAGGTAAGGGCGGCAGATTTCCTTCCCTAAAGGACCCAGATGGGTGTAGGACCCTGAAGATCTCTGGATAACAAAGGATGTCATTGTGACCAATATTATCCCAACTCCACTTCAGTAACATTAGGGATTCTCCGGCCGTGCGCTCGCAAAGGCCGGAAATTCCAGCCCAAGGTCAATGGACCTTTATATGGTCTGTCGAATTTTCTGTTCCGCCCGCTATGATGCCCGCGGCAGGTGGCTTGAGAGAGTTCCGGCCTAGATCTTAGATTCTTATTATATGGAAGCCTATTACTGTGCTGTCAGAGACAACATTTAAAGACTCTGTACCAGGCACAGTTTGAATTTGAATGAGAAACTGATCAAACCAGTTATTGTGCTTGACATAATGAGAGATGACTGCTGGGAAATTTAACTACTTTCCATCTTTTCAGTTTCGATATCCAATATCCTGAGGGGGGGGAATTAACTCAGATTAAATTAAGAGAAAATCTCCCTATGCAGTAATGTGCCGAAATATTTCCGTTGTGCCAAAGGGACTTTTCTTTTTCTTACTTCCCGCATCAGCAATATTTATGTTTTCTCGTTGTGGTGAGTATGTTTGGCACTCCACAAACTGGGTGGTGCCTGACCAAATACATTTCACTGAGGATACAAAGCAGGTTTTCGTCCCAGCAGGCTGCATGTTGAATGCACATTGCTCAGATGAAAGGGTAACATTCTGGGGGATCGAGCAATGGGGGATATTCTTGCCTCCAGCGGCCTTGATGTCCTCCTTTATATTAACTCAGTCTCTGAGAATAAAAGCCAGGATGTTACTTGCATCAAAACTATAGCTTCCTGGCTGTTCTCTACTTTATCCAGGCTGATGATCAGGGTCATAATATTACCAGGCATTTGCTGTCTCTCCTGAATAACAGCTACCCCATTGTTACTCTAATGCCTACGGTGCTTTGTGAACTATGGCTCACTAATTATTTACTTTGTGCAAATCAAATCACAAAATTCAGATCAGTTTGAATTCTGTTTTCTGCTCAACACAGAAATTTTGAACTATTACGAACAGTGAGCCAACAAAAACTTAGTTATTCCAACTCCTATCAGAGATTTTGATTTGATTTGATTTATTATTGTCACATGTATTAGTATACAGTGAAAAGTATTGTTTCTTGCGCACTATACAGACAAAGCATACAGTTCATAAGGAAGAAAAGGAGAGAGTGCAGAATGTAGTGTTACAGTCACAGCTAGGGTGTAGAGAAAGATCAGCTTAATGCGAGGTAGGTCCATTCAAAAATCTGATGGCAGCAGGGAAGGAGCTATTCTTGAGTCCTCAGATGCATTAGGAATCTCAATGTGTCATATTATAATTACAATTATAGAAGAATCATAGAATTCCTACAGTGCAGAAGGAGGCCATTCGGCCCATCGAGCCTGCACCGACAACAATCCCACCCAGTCCCTATCCCCGTAACCCCACGTATCTATCGTTCTAATCCCACTGACACTAAGAGGCAATTTACCATGGCCATTCAACCTAACCCGCACATCTTTGGACTGTGGGAGGAAACTGGAGCACCTGGAGGAAACAAACACAGACACAGGGAGAACATGCAAACTCCACACAGACAGTCACCTGAGGCCGGAATTGAACCTGGGTCCCTTGCGCAGTGTGGCAGCAGTGCTAACAACTGTGCCACCGTGCCACCCATATTAGAAATAGAATCCTGACGATAATGGTGAAATTGGGTAGCAGGAGGAGCTGAGATGGGGGTTGAGTTTTTGAAGTGTATATTCAAACATTGAATTCTCAGCCAAGAGTACTAATTTCAATTGAAGGCAATTAAATAAAAACAAAGGTGAAGAAACACTGTTTCATTTAGTGTTGATGATATTACTGCAAAGTGGAAACAAGGCGGAGAGTTCTGCTTGGGGTTAAAGGGCATCCGATGGTAACAGCATCGGTGTATCTTGGAAGTTCGCCAACTGAATCAATGCAGTCACCACAGTCTCTTATACCTGGCTGAAAATAATGAAGAAGGTTCCTTGCAGAGTTATGGAGAGAAGGCAGGAAAGTTAGCCATGATCTAATTGAATGGCAGAACAGACTCAAAGGGCTGAATGACCTATCCCTGTTCCTATTTCTTATGGTCTTATAACCCTGTTAGCCAGAGCATTATAGTAAGTCCTCATTTTAAGGTGCTCCAATTTGAGTGGATTCACGATAAACTGGTGTTTGTTTCAGGTGCCATTTCCTCGTTCAATTGTAGATCTCCGTTGTAATGTTTTCTCCCATTTCGCACGTCATCAGGTCTTATGCATCATCACGTCTCGTGCAACATCAGGTCCCGTTGGGTTGGAGACATTTCATTGTAATGTAGTCCTGTATTTGAGGCAACGTCAATTTCAAAAAGAAACAAAGGCATAAAGTTTCGGGTGAGATGTAAATCACTTTTAAAGTTGTTTGTTCTTCAAATAAAAATTTGGAGGATTTAAATTTGACTTTTAAATCACTTTGAAACATGGGTGGTAATAGTATGGCTGCTGCTGCAAAGAAATCAAGGAAAGTCATCAGCCTCGCAGTGAAATTGGATGTTTTAAAGCATCTTGAGGCTGGAGAAGGAACAGTCAATAGTTCCAGACTGCTTGGTTTATTCCTCAGGTGCAACAACCAAGTCTTCCCCAAACCAACATGCCCAGGAAAGACACTCTAAATCACTCAAAGCTACCTCCAACGAAACATTTTAAGGATGTCCTCAAAGCATCCCCAATGAGGTAATCCCATCGAGACAGAGTGGAAGCAAATCATCCCCGAACACGAAGGACTACCTGAAAGAGAGAGAGAGACTGGTCAGTGTTATCCAATTTGATTTTATACATTTATTTTATATTTAGTGATTTATTTTACTTTGCAAGTTATTTCAACTCAGAATGCACAGTACTGCACAGGTATGGTAGGGCATTCCAACTTGTACGTTGCTTTTTTTCAATGTCAAGCAGAACCTAACTCCAGCTTTAACATTGATTCCTGTGGGAAACAATGATTCACATAAAGTTGCTGATTCACTTAACATGCTGATTTTCAGGAACACAACCATCATTAATAGTGAGGACCTACTGTGCACAATCGATTTACCATTTACATGAATTCTTCTATTGTGCCTTAGCTATGCCACAGCTTTTCTTGAAGGTAGTGTTGATGGTAAGTGTGAAACAGCAAAACAAATGCTGGGACACCATGCTGAGCTGCTCCTCCGCTACATTTTTTATTTGTTTGTGGGACATGGGCGTCGCTGGCTGGCCAGCATTTATTAATACACTATTTGTAACCCCCACAGAGTTTCACTGGCTGTCTTGTCTGGAGACAATACACATCTTTTTAGCCTGTCTTGATGCTCTCTCCACTCACATTGTTTTGTTTCTTAAAGACTTGATTAGTTGTAAGTATTCGCATTCCAACCATTATTCATGTAAATTGAGTCTGTGTCCTTATATGCTCTGTTTGTGAACAGAATTCCCACTCACCTGAAGAAGGGGCTTGCAGCTCCGAAAGCTTGTGTGGCTTTTGCTACCAAATAAACCTGTTGGACTTTAACCTGGTGTTGTTAAACTTCTTACAGCATTTATTGCCCATCCCTAGTTGCCCCTGGAGGGCAGTTGAGAGTCAACCACATTGCTGTGGCTCTGGAGTCACATATAGGCCAGACCGGGTAAGGACGGCAGATTTCCTTCCCTAAAGGACATTAGTGAACCAGATGGGTTTTTCCAACAATCGACAATGTTTTCTCTGTCATCAGTAGATTCCTAATTCCAGATTTTTAAAATTGAATTACAATTCATCCATCTATCATGGCTGGATTCGAACTCGGGTCCCCAGAACATTGGCTGAGTTTCTGGATTAATAGTCTAACGATAATACCACTAGCCCATCACTTCCCCAGGATTTCTCAGTGGTGTTAGACCCAGATGTTTTTTTTTCCCAAGCCTTCTTATTTCAGATCAAGTGAAAATCTTTGAATCCTGCACAGCAAGGAAACAGGGGTAAGCTTTCATCCTCAAGGTGGGTAATGTGAGTTGGGAGAATTCCCAGTTTGGTCCATCTGCCTTGGGGGAAAGTGACCACAAGGACTGGATTTTCATTGTGTGGGGAACAGGATGCATATACTGCATTCGGACATGCTGATCCAGGAAAAAGTTCAGAGGCAGCCACAGGAGCTGCCAGGTGCAGGGTCCGGCTATTTGAAAGATCTGCCTCAGTGCTATGAGTCATTGTTCCAGATATAATAAAAAGAGAATGGACTTTCAGCCCTCGCCCCTTTTATCTCCTCACCCCTGACATACTCCCCATGTCACCTCATGCATATAGCCAGTCCCTATGTCACCCCATGGCCCCATGTAAAGTCATGACTCTCCAAACAACCCTTGGGGCCCCTCCTGCCCTCATTCCAAGCAATTGGCCATCCATGCCCATTCTATACCTAGTCTCAACCAAGAATACATAATGAGACTTGGCTGAGAGTCCAGAAATCCAATAGTTTGAAACACCTAAGCACCAGGGAAAACATTGCTTCATTAACAGTTCTGGCTCAGATAAATAATTGATAACTTTCCACTTTCTTTAAGAAAAAAACCCTTTTTACTATAGCCCAATAAAAGTGTTAATCATCCACATCCTTTAAAATATCAATAATTGAAACTGCAAGCACATTCTACCTCAATGGAATGGAACATACCCCAGTGCAATGGAACATACCTTAGCATGAGGGATAACAGTCGATGGGGGATGTGGGGGGCATACTTTGTCATGGGGGAGGCGGCAGAGGAGGACTTTTTGAACTTGCCATTCCAAAGTTTCCTCATGCAGATTCTGGTTTTTGACATCTTTGAGGTGCGGTGAACCTTTGAAAAGCCGGCCAACTCCATGCAAGTTGCAGAGGACAAGGATATGCTTGCCTGCAATGAAGCAGTTTGGGTCGGATTGTGACCCATACCAGTCCACACTCTTCAATAGCACTACTGAAAATCGGAAATTCCAGGAAGAGGACCTGGGAATCCTGAAATTGGAAACCTGGTAGCATTTTTAAAGTCATCCTGACTTGGTGAAAATCAGCCCAATGCTTTCCCTAGACGTGTAAAATGATATTTCTAAGGTAAGCCACCAGGGATGACATGGTGGCACAGTGGTTAGCATTGTTGCCTCACAGCGGCAGGGGCCCAGGTTCGATTCCCGGCTCAGGTCAATGTCTGTGTGGAGTCTGCACGTTCTCCCCGTGTCTGCATGGGTTTCCTCCGGGTGCTCCGGTTTCCTCCCACAGTCCAAAAGATGTTGATTAGGTGCATTAGCCATGCTAAATTCTCCCTCAGTGTACCCAAACAGGTGCCAGAGTGTAGCCACTAAGGGATTTTCACTGTAACTTCATTGAAGTGTTAATGTAAGCCTACTTGTGGCACTAATAAATAAGCATTTTAAACAAACCTGAACAGTGAATGCAAAATTGTTTTTCATGAGAGTGATGTGCTTGATATGATTAGCAAAGAATGACATTATGGACATATGACATGTCAGATTTCTGCTACTTGTAGACCCCACGTGTTCTTGTTACTCTACATTATTCTACTATTAATTTGTACTGCAGCTTTCAAAGATGGATCAGTCTATTTTCTGACTTGATTTATTTAAGGACTGTATAATAGAGGCCAAGATGCAATTGGTCACCTCCAGGGATTGCACACCCATAGGTAAATCATGCCAATCAAGATATATTTGATGAAGTTATATTGTCTTCTTTGTTAATTTTCATGCAAGATTTATATCATAGAATCCCTACAGTGCAGAAGGAGGTCATTCAGCCCATCAAGCCTGCACCGACAACAATTCCACCAAGACCCTATCCCGGTATCCCCAAGTATTTATTCTGCTAACCCACCTAGCACTATGGGGCAATTTACGAGGGCCAATCCACCGAACCCTCACATCTTTGGACTGTGGGAGGAAACCGGAGCACCTGGAGGAAACCCACGCAGACACGGGGAGAACACGCAAACTCCACACACACAGTCACCCATGGCTGGAATTGAACCCTGGTCCATGGCACTGTGAGGCAGCAGTGCTAACCACTGTGCTACTGTGCCACCCATGCTCTTTTGTGAGTCTACTTACAAACATGGGGTATGGTTTACTGAGCAAATCTGTACTTTACAAAAGCATGTATGATTTCACTCAGTGGACAGTGAAAATCTTCCCTTTTGGTGTCAAATCCATTGGTGCAGTTACCCTGGTGATGCTTTACCTGCTGATGGAGCTGTTGTTAATTAGTCGTGAAAAAAAATACACCGCGAATAAATCCCAACTTCCAGACCCATTGCTTTAGGCAAGAACCTTCCAGCTCAGCAGTGGCTCATTAAAACTGTGTGACAAGGGCATAAAGCCACAAGACTGGACATTTTACTGTGTGTGAAAGCTACATGAAATGAATGACAGGTGCATTGCCGTGAATCAAACACAGAAACTCATGCTAATTTAAGCTTTATTTTCATTTTATATTCTGTTCTGCATACTTACTGTGATAAAGGTCCATTATCCTTGCAACAGAATTGCAAGGGCTAACCCAAACCTATACTAGTTCCTACTTCTGGGAAGTTAGCATATAACCTGAATTAACAGTCAGGCACAAGTCAGGAGTGTGATGGAATACTCCCCACTTGCCTGGATGGGTGTAGCTTCAACAACACTCAAGAAGCTTGACACCATCCAGGACAAAGCGGAAATATATTGCCATTCCTTCACAGTCCTGGAATTCCCTCCCGAACGGCATTGTGGATCAACCCACAGTACATGGACTGCAGCGATTCAAGAAAGCAGCTCACCACCATCTTCTCAAGGACAACTAGGGATGGGCAATAAATGCTGGCCAGCCAGCGATGCCCATGTCCCACGAACAAATAAAAAAAACAGTCAAGGGTCAATGTTCTAGGCCCCAGTTGAGCTGATGACAGAGGCTGGTGCGGTGCATAAATCTGTGCTGCCACGCCAGTTTGCCAGCTACACTCCGCTCCGGAACTATTTTTCCTGAAAATTGTATGGGGGCAGGGGGAGGGGACAGCAGGATTACCCACCTGCAAGTGCCCAGGCAGGCTCTGAGGCCCTCCCCCACCCAAGGGGCGGGGGGGGGAAGAATATGTCGGGAAATTCAGAAATCGCTTTCATGCCGGTTTGAACAGTGGTTTCTTCCACCGGTGCCCACCATGGCAGGTTGGAAAACCTGCTGGAAGCTGGTATGGGTCTAATTTACGTCCTGTTAATGGGATGCAGGTGAAGGCCCGGCCCTTCAAGCCAGATTCTCCACAATGCCAACAGGAAAGCACAACGAGACAAAACACGTTTGGAGCAACGTGGCATGCAGATATCAGGACTCACCTGAACAATGCCTGGGGCTGGCTCTGGAGTTCAGGATGGAGGTCACCCACAGCAGTGTGTCGCAGGAAACATCTTCAATTGGGCCTTCCAGTTTCGGTGTCTTGGTGGGGGTCCATCTACCAGCCTCAGAATGTTCCTGGAGATCCATCTTCTGTTTCAGGCGGTCCATCTTCCAGCTCCAGGGTGCTCCCAAAGATCCATTTTTATTTTCAGGTGGTTCATCTTCTTTCTTCAATAGTGGGTCTGTGATGTTGGGCACCTGGAAAGGATGGTGGACCACGTGCCATCAGGCCTGCCCCGCCACGGAGTTCGGCACAAAAAATCCAGGTTCATAATTAATGAGGCGATGCCGGAAAATCTGGCGCGTTTTCCCTCTGGCCTCCACGGCCGGAAACACTCCCACACTTAGTCCCAAAATGGGAGAATTCTGTACAGTGGCTTAAGTTTTCACTCCCTGGTTTACTGCAAACCCAACTCGGAAGAAAGTGGCCTGCATGGTGCGATTTTAGTTTCGGTGGTGGAGGGTGGGTTTTAATGGAGTCAAACCCACTTACCCCGCAAACAGTGCGGAGGCAGCCACAGGGGCTGTTGGGTGTGGAGGCAGGTTATCAGAAAGGCCAGCCTTTTGTGCTCCCACACTTTGTCCCAGCTCTTAAAAAGACAGCCCCCAGTTCACACCTCACACTCCCTCATTTCCACACACTCCCATGGTCACCTTGTATCCTCCCCAGCCACACCCATGACCCCCCATTACTCCCTATGCCAATATATGTCACTCTATCCACCCAAATGGCCCTTTATAGTCCCAATACCAACCTAAAGCTAAGTGATGCCAACTCATGTCCCCTCGCCCATTACCCTTTGCCGTTAACACTCTCCATGCAAACTCACCCAATATCCACCATTTCCAGACCTCACGATCCCGTGCTCAGATAAAAAACAATAAAGGTCTAAGTTGCTATTGACAATGTCATTATTTAAAAGAGACACTCTCACTGATCAGAACCCATTCACTACATGTAATTTCCTTCAACTACTTAATCCTTCAGAAAAACAAGCAATTGAATTCATAGCTCCACATTAAAAACTTTATAACTACTTGGAGCTGTCACTCAAACCCTGAACTGACAGGCACCCCAGTGTGATAATGATAGGCTGTGGAATCAGTCATGCAGCACAAATCTTTTAACAATAACGCTCAGGCTTATTTCAAGAAACAGAGTGAAATAGCAAGCACTATTTTGTTTAAACTACAGACTTTTTTAAAAATTTAAAAGCAAAGAGATGTAAATGCCTTGACAGTCTGGCAGTTTCAATGAGTTTATCCACTTTTTATGCATATTTGTACCTGCTTTTAACAATCCAAAAAGCACTTGACCTCTTCCAAAAGTGTTCATGAACTTATCCAAAGGGACATTTAACTCCTCAAATGGGAACCCAGCTCTCCAAGAAACTCTGGTAAATTTAGACCTTCTCTTGAAAAGTATAAAGCCCACAAGTCATGTTTTGAACATCCCATTAATGGAAATTGGATCTGTTTGAATGCAGCTGTGCTTTTGCATATGCAACTGTCTCTGTGAATGATGGTTGTGTAAATTGCAACCTGCCCCTGTTCCCCCTTGCTTGGCAAAAATAGTGGATACCAGGACTGGGGGCATGACTTAGAGCTCCAATGCCATTTTGGCTAAGCAGGAGGCTCTCCTACCAGTGTAAAAATTCAGGCCAATGTCTCATATTTGGATAGGCCCTGCAGACGTCAGTAGATGTCTGCTACTTTTCTGAAGTGGCCATTCCTCATATATGAGTGTCAACAGGCTAGTCAACTATGTTAGCCTGGTAGCTCAACTGATGCTCACAAACATGCACTTTCCAGCAAGGGTCACTGACTCAGATCCGAAGAACTGCTTGATTTTAAACAAAGGTTGACATTACAGCAAAACTGGTTTTGCATCTGGTTACAAGGAATATCACAACTCCCGAATTGGAAGCTCAAGTGTTCTTGATGGAACTGTCACACGATGTGATGCAGGGCTAGGAATAGCCTTATAATCCACCTAGAAAAGTTCCAGGGGAACATAGAGACATATGAGAATTCATTCCTTTAAATGGGCTCTAACATTAACATTCTCTTTTAAATGATTCCAAAGATTTTCTAATTATGAAACACTTTGTTATTGTTCAGCTGAATGGAGGCATTGAAAACATTGTGAGGGGGGCAGGGGGAAGGTTGGTGGGGTGTTGGGGGGGCGGTTGTAGATTTCTTACATGGGCACTAACTGGTCACGATATCTGCCTGATCAATGGAACAGGCAGGAGGGCAAACCATTTTGAGCTTCTGGCCTCATGAACATATTTTGGGTGTTAAATTGAGATGACACTACAGCTCCCCCATTACCTGTGCTGGAGAATCATCTGGTTCTAGCATGCAACCAGCCAACAGGTAAGATCAATTGAGGTTGGGCAGGCTTTCTGCTCCTGGCCACGTGAAAATCGCTTTAATGTTTATCTTTTAGGTTCCCAAGGGGAAAGTGCACTTGGCTATGGGTCTGTTCCTATGTCACCACAAAAACTGCAATTGAATCACGCAACATATCTATGAAAACAATCCCTTGTCTTCTTGAGTGGCAGACAATTAAATGCACAAGGTCCCCACCTTGATTTCCCTCCACCAATTGTCCATGTTTCAGTTGAGAAACAGGAGGCCAACAGTAGGATACACAGCCACCACCCCCACAGCCGCTCCACTCCATACCAGAGACATGTGCAGGACAGTAATACATTTGATCTTTGATAACTTATAATTACAATGTCAAACGAAAAATTGATCTGAAACAGCATTTTATGTAATTGGGTTAAATTAGTAGATTATAAATTAAATTGCAGCAATTGCTTGTAAGAGGATTTAATTTAATGGAAATTGTTTTTAAAGAGCTTTTATATTACATTAGGAATGCTTAGACTCAACATCATTGAGAGTAAAAGTAATGAACAAATATCTGCCCAAGTGCCAGCCATATGTTCCTCAGACTCCAGATACGTACCTCGTCTTCCAAAGGGTCTGTTTAACATATAAAAAATCCATAATTGTAGGAATGTTCCAACTCTGCAAAAACGTAGAAAGCAACAGGAAATGAAAAAGCAGTAGATATTGTGCAGACCCCTTATCCCCCGGAGCTGATGCTGCCACCAAAGCGCTCTACGCTGCTGGCTGATTTACACCCACTCATATAGATTTTATAGCACACCCTCCATTCTCTGGAGAATGGATTTACTTATTATAGGCTTTTCAGACCCTCTGCTCTCCCATCTGCCTGCTGTAATTTGTACTTTTTTTTGTCTTTAGTAGAATCATAAAACACTCCAGTTTATTGGAAAGATTGTTTAGTAATAAAATTCAAACTACATTTTAATGTGAATTTCTACCCAAACTACCACTGCCCCCACCCCACCCCCCCCCCCTCCTTTTACTTCCCTGTGCATGTGTACTTAATTATCAACTTAGTAATTAAATGTTAAAATTGTTTTTTGGTGCAGTGTATGGTTATAAGGATATCAGCGTGCATTTTAGTGAAGTTTGAATCTGATGAACGCTTGCAAGTCCAACTGGTGTGTGATTTTCTTTCCTCCTGGTAACTCACTCTACCCCAAAGGATTTCCTCCGAGGCCAGTGGTGTTACATTTCCCTAGACACTCCAACGGTCTTGCACGAGTTACCTCATCTTCTTCTTATTAAAGTTGTTTCCCCTCCATCATGTTGCAGACTACTAATTCCTGTTAAATCACAGTTTTCCAGTCGAGAGACATGCAAAGAGAGTGAAGAATCTGGAGGTAATCCCACGAAGTGACCTTGTTCTTGTGCAAGTCATTCCAACCATGACTTTTGAAAATATGAAAACAGTGCTTAGAAGAGAGAAATTACAGTAAAGGTGCTTTAGGAAAGATCAAATCTGAAGATGCTCACTACACAAGTGGTTTCCATGGACATTTTTAATATCAAGCATACTGCAATTGGGCAACTTGATGCTTTAGCTAAGGTACTTACTGTGTTCAACCACAATTTACATCTACATAGTACCCCTAATGTGGGAAAATGGTCCAAAGTGCTTCGGAAACATAATCAGAGAAACATTGACACCATCCGATCCATAGGAAGAGACATCAGGGCAGATGATTGAAAGCATGGTCAGAGGGTCAGCAAAACGAAGGAGATTGTCATCAACTTCAGGAAGTGTAGTGAAAAACATGCCCCTGTGTACATCAATGGGGACAAAATAGAAATGGTCAAGAGCTTCAAGGTCCTGGTCCCCCCCAATGCCGACACTATAGTTAAGAAAGCCCCCCAACACCTCTACTTTCTCAGAAGACGAAGGAAATTTGGCATGTCCGCTATGACTCTCACAAACTTTTACAGATGCACCATAGAAAGCATTCTTTCTGGTTCTATCACAGCTTGGTATGGCTCCTGCTCTGCCCAAGACCACGAGAAACTACAAAAGGTCATGAATGTAGCCCACTCCATCACGCAAACCAGCCTCCCATCCATTGACTCTGTCTGCACTTCCCACTGCTTCGGAAAAGCAGCCAGCATATTTAAGGACCCCACTCACCCCGGACATACTCTCCTCCATCGGGAAAAAGATATGAAAGTTTGAGGTCACGTACCAACCGACTCAAGAACAGCTTCTTCCCTGCTGCCATCAGACTTTTGAATGAACCTACCTCGCACTAAGTTGATCTTTCTCTACACCCTAGATATGACTGTAACACTACATTCTGCACTCAGTCCTTTCCTTCCCTATGAACATAATGCTTTGTCTGTATAGCGCGCAAGAAACAATACTTTTCACTGTATGCTAATACATGTGACAATAATAAATCAAATCAAATTAAATCAAATCAGGGTATTATGGAAGGCCTTAAAAGATGAGAGAGGCTGGAAAGACAGAGGTTTAAGAAAGGAACTTCAGAGCTTAAAACTGAAGGTACATTCATCAATGGTGGGTGAAACATTGTTGGAGGAATTTACTTGGTAGCAAATAAACCTGTTGGACTTTAACCTGGTGTTGTGAGACTTCTTACTGTGTTCACCCCAGTCCAACGCCGGCATCTCCACATGAGGAATTTACAGCAGGGCTCCCCCAAACCTTTTCCTGGTGCGATCCGATTTTAATGCCTCAGAATTGGTGTGACCCCAGAGTGAAAATCTAGGGGGGCAGGAGAATTGGTGAGCAGGGAATGATGTACCCTTCAGTTGTTGAGCAGTCAGGAATTAGAGGAGGCGGAGGGGCAGCATCGAAACAAAACAAATCAAATCAGCAAGATAATATCCTTGACTATTTAATTATTAAAGTACAAATTAACTTTAAACGTACAAAAACCATGGGCGGGATATTCCAGCCGCGCTCGCCCCAAAAACCGGAAAATCTCGCCAAGGCCAACAGACCTTTCCATAGTCTGTCCCTCGCACGGGGTGGGTGGAACGGAAAAATTAGTCCCCATGGGTTTTGAAATTTAAAGTATTTTATGAAAATCTTATCTTACTCATGGGCCGAATGAGACACATGGACATGCACAGTGTGATAGAATTTCTCAAAATGGTTGATAGTGCAAATCTAATCTCCAATGTAGCATCCATGCTCGATTAATATCTGGATTTGATGCAGTGCTGAAAAGAAGATTGGGCATATTCAAGATGGACACTAGGATATGTGTGTGAAGCTTGTTCATCTCCCACTCCTCCCAGGGAAAGAAAATTGACTGCGTGTATCACGCGGCCTCAGAGCAGGGCCGAGGACTTTCCCAACCAAGTCTACATTCCATGGCGGCCATAATGGCCTCAGTGCTCACGACACCAAAATCTCATCCCGTGACCTCTTTGTGATCTACAGCTGACCTAGAGTACTTAAAGAGCTATGAGTTGGAGACAGTTGATAGGGAACAGTGACATCAAGGAAATATTTGTGCACAAGAGTAAGAATTTGAAAATTGAGTGTTCAGTGGGATGAGACCCTATGTAGGCCGACAAGCAAAGGCCAGCAATCAAATTTATAGTGGGTGGAAATAGGGCGGTCCGTGGCACGGTGGTTAGTACTGCTGCCTCACAGCACCAGGAAGCCGGGTTCGATTCCCGACTTGGGTCACTGTCTGTGTGAAGTTTGCACATTCTCCCCGTGTCTGCATGGGGAGTTTCTTCTGGGTGCTCCAGTTTCCTCCCACAGTCCAAAGATGTGCGGGTTAGGTGAAGTGGCCATGCTAAGTTGGCCCTAGGATCAGGGGGACTAGCTAGGGTAAATGCATGGGATTATGGGGATAGGGCCTGGATGGAATTGTGATCGGTGCAGACTCGCTGGGCTGAATGACCTGCTTCTGCACTGTAGGATTCTATGATTCTAAATGAGAGGCTGACTAGTAGAGCATTGGAATAATCAAATCTTATTCAAAGGACAGTTAAAAATACCTTCACAAAGATTACACACTTCCCTATGGGACCATGTAGAGGAGAAACCACGATTAATAGTGAACAAAACATAAAAATATTATTTTGAAAACATATATATATATATGTGTTTCAGAAACATGCTGCAGATATGAGTGTATATTACGCATCCACTAGTTAGTAACTGAATTGTATACAAGCAAGCCAATTCCAAATATTTCATCATAATTGGATCTGCCTGGGGGACATGTGCCATGTATCACATGTTTGTGACATCTTTTCAGTTCATACAATATTTACAAGCTTAAAAGTAGCATTAAAAATCGCTTTTTAAAAAAGTAAAGATTTGCCTTGAGGAGGCTATTTTTACTGTAGCCTCATAAACATCATTTTCTTTCTGGAGAAATGTTCAGAGCCCACGTGACTAGGACTTTGAGCAGAGATGGGAAACCATTCATCTTTGTTCACTCAGATGTTTCGCTGGACCCAGCGAACTTCAATCATTACCACCTCACGGGAGAGTGTCAGGAAGTGGCGACATGCTCAGAGAAACACTGGATGCTGCAAGTAACGACTGAGAGACATTTCCACAGGCAGGAAGTTCTCAGGTCAGTACAGAGTCTGCTGCCGGAACAAAGCAGGGGAGTTAAGTGGAAGATGTAGCACCATTTAAAGCAAAACAATAGTGAATGGAAGGCAGCATTTTCCTAGCCAGATCCTGAGAGGCTGCACTCTGTTGTTGCAATACGAGATTGAGCTCCAATAACCAATCTTGGCAAAATTAATTGTATTTGCTGGGTACATCATAGTCCTCCATATTCCACCACTTGGACTCCACGCAGGCAGCAATAGTTGGTTTCATGTAAGTTGTTGGTTTGTGATTGACAGCTTTAGTGAGTATTTGAACCAATCAAGTATGTGTAGTGTACACTTTCTATGTATAACACTTTGAAGTGAACCATTTTCCCACAGTTGGAATACATATCAGATATAGGGCCCGGTTTTACCCAAACGGGCGCGAAAATGTGTTCAAGTTGGGTGTGAGGCCATTAGCATGGTCCGCCCCCACGTCCGCACAGAAACCCGGGAATGGCGGCAATCCACTTCGCACCCAAAATGGGCGCAACTGCGATTTAAATGCATTTGCGTGCATTTAAATTGAATTAATGAACTGCCCGCCCAACTTTATCAGCATTTCCCCCTTTACCACTGCGTTTGCCAATCTGAAACCGCGCCGTGATGGACCTGCTAAATAAAAGTCTGAATCGGGTGCACCAGCTGCTGAAGAGTGCATTCAGTGTTTCCAACGGCTCTCTGACTCAGGTCAGTGGTGGGGGGGAGGAGGGAGTTGGGTCAGACCATTCTCTGGTTGGGGGCGGGGGGGGGGGAGGGGAGTGAGGCCAGATCATTGTCTGGTTGGGGTGGGGGGGGGGGAGGAGGAGGCGGGTCAGATCATTCTCTGGTGGGGAGGGAGGGAGGCCTGATCATTGTCTGGGGGGAAGGGAGGAGGAGGCGGGCCAGATGTTCCTCTGGGGGGGAGGTGGGGGGGTGGTGAGTGAGGCCACACCATTCTCTGGCGGGGGATTGAGGGGGGATGAATGAGGCCAGATCATTGTCTGGGGGGGGGGGGGTGGTGAGTGAGGCCAGATCATTGTCTGGGGTGTGGGGGAGCAGGGAGGCAGGTATGATGTATCTCTGGTGGGGGGAGGCGGGGGGGCAGATGGATCTCTGGTGGGGGGGGTCAGATGGATCTCTGGTTGGGGTCAGATGGATCTCTGGTGGGGGGGGGTCAGATGGATCTCTGATGGAGGTGTGGGGGGCAGGGGGGTCCACTGCCACTCTGCGGGCAATCGGCATGGGGGAGGGGGGCAAGGGTGGCAATCAGTCTGGGTAGCGGGAGGGTTGATAAGGGAGACAGTGATGTGTGTGGGCAGTGGAGGGGTGGATAAGAGGGACAGTGATGTGTGTGGATAGTGGGGTGGGTGGATAAGGAGGACAGTGATGTGTGTGGGTAGTGAGGGGGTGGATAAGGGGACAGCGATGTGTGTGGGGGCCATCGCTCCCGCTTTTTGCTCCCAGGCCACTTTCTCCGCTTTCTACGGCTCGGGAGCGATCTGACACGGGCGCGCTTTTTCAAATTTTTTTCTAACTGTGCATGCGCAGTTCAGAGCTCCGATTGTTCCGGGCATGCTAAGCCCCACCCACAGCACGAATGGGACTGGCGATTTTTTTTTTCAGGCTGAGTGCGTATGGGAGCGCCTGAAAGCAGATTTCTAAGTCGGATCTGCATTACGCCTAGATTCAGCACTTAGAATGAAAATGGTAAAATCAGGCCCTTAGATTCTTAAACATATAGGCCAAGATTTTTAGCCACCCACCCATAACCACCATAATTTGCATGAGCCTGATTTACATATAGTTCAATATTTTTAACCCCCCCCCACCAACAACCTTGTCAGATACTAACCCACGTTGACATGGTTTACAACAGCTTCACCCAGATGTGAACCTGTCATGGGGATTGCCCCCAGGAACGCAAAGCTGAGTATAGCCCCCGGGGGAAATGGCTAGACGGTGGCCTGGCAATGCCCTCTGGCACTGCCCTGTGGCAGAGGTTGGCATTACCAGGTTGGCATCATGCCCATGCCACCCTGCAGTGCCAATGTATGCCAATGCGAACCGCACGGGGGAGGAGAGATTCATTTATATGTGGAGCTGAGGCAGAGGGGAACAGGGGATGCCGGCGATGATCATTTGTTGGGGGTCGGGTTGGGGGGGGGGCGGAGTCGGGTGCCGGCTCCAACTGTGAAGGGGGAGGGAGGGGGCAAGGGACCGATGATCAGGGGAGAAGGGGCCAGTGATGAGGGGCGGGGGTGAGGGGCTGATGTCCGGGGGTGTGGGAAAGGGGCTGATGATCAGTGGGGGAGGGGGATTTCGTAGTTGAATGCTGGCTCCGATAGGGGTAGTGTGAGAGGGAGCCCCTGAGACCTCAGTGGTGGGCTGGAGGGTGAGGGGGAGGTTACTTTTTGGTCTGATCAGGATGCCCTTTAAAGATGGCACCCTGTTGAGGCCTCCCTGCAGCCAGCATGAAACACGCCTCCTTGATTTTTTTGGCAGAGTGTCATAAGATCTGGAGAGAAATAGGCCAGTTTCCTCGGCAGAAATAACATTGCCATGTTTTGGTAAGATTTCGTCTCACTTCCCTATGGCTGGGAGGTTTGGAAAAGTCTACTGGCATCACATAGAGGGAAATTAAATGCAGTCCACCTTTGCGCTTAAGATCTATCTCGATCATGAAGTGTCAGGACAAAATCCCTAACACTGAAGTTCTTGGCTAGTGCCACATACCTGATATGCTGAGCATGCTCATTAGAGCTCAGCTTTGCTCGATCAGCAATGTGGTTCGGACAAAGCATTCCCGCGATCCAAAGGCGACATTTTACAGCCAGCTGAGCAGAGGGAGTTACATCACAGAACATCCAAAACGTAGATACAAAGACGTTGTGAAAGTCAATCTCAGGGCCTGCAGACTGGACCCCACCACCCTAAGGAAAGAACGAAATGGTGAAGTCTCTCTCTCCCAGCAATCTCAACATTTCAGGAGAACAGAGTCAGGTGCCTATAGGACAAGCGAGAACACCCCAAAGCCAGTCTTCACTCACCCCTCCAACGGTGATTTAAATGTAATATTTGCAATTGATTCTGCACACAAAGATTTGATTTAACATCCCTTGTGAGATGACGCCAAATAGATGGAGAACAAGTGGTCTCCTTACTGAACATACATCTGTCCAAGCAATGGGAGAATCCATCAAGCAATAAATACATTTACACATTTAATGTATATCATTTCAACTGATGTTACACAATTGTAAAAGTGTAAGGTATTAATGGTTTTTACTGTAAAACATGTTAAATGCATAAAATATGGTTGCTCGTGTGTCACTGTAAATCATTTCTGTTAAGGGAAATCTCTCTAATATACCTCCTGACAGTTTAAGTTACAAACTGAGACCTCTCAGACACATCGCTGTTCACAACCACCCTGCTGCTCTGGCAGTGAAGTCAAACAATAAATTCATGGCTATATATGAGTGCACCTTCTTTATGGAGAAAATATTGCCATTACACTCTGACCATCTCTTATTCCACAACAGAAATTACAATCCCAGTGATCAATCCAATATTGAATACTTGGATCGGACATTGCTGGCTTCCTAAGTGACAGAAACATAGTCCCACTTAACGCATTCATTTTCCAAAAGATGTACCTTAACTTATAAATTAGACTTAAAATCTGTGAAAAGATAGTGGCAATATGTGTAATCTATGCATATAAGCAATTGGCTCTCACAGTATTAAAGTTTATTTATTAGTGTTACAGATAGGTGTACATTGACACTGCAATGAAGTTACTGTGAAAAGCCCCTGCTTATGTTGTTTGGTAAGCAAGTAGTCCTGTTTTGTAGCTTCACCAGTTTGACACCTCATTTTTAGGTATGCCTGGTGCTGCTTCTTGTATGCCATTTGCACTCTTCATTAAACCGGGGTTGATTTCCTGGCTTGGTGGTAATGGTAGAATGGGAGATATACCAGGTCATGAGATTACAGATTGTGGCTGAGTACAGCTCTGCTGCTGCTGATAGCCCACAGTGCCTCATGTTTGCCCAATTTTAGGTTGCTAGATCTGTCCGAAATCTATCCCTAATTAGGTAGTGCCATACAGCTTATTCTAGCATCCACAACATCACCTCACAGATGCCTCCTTTCCTGAAAGAAAAACCTAAATTTCCCCTGTCTTTCCACAGATTCCTGGCATGAAGATGATCTTTGTGTTTCTTCTCTGCACTGCTTCCAGTCTCTTGGTGACCAAAAATGGATGCTGGTGTGGTTTTACAAGAGAACTACATGGGTTGAGTATTACCTCCTCTGTTTTGGCTACATAATGAGTGGCATGGTGGCACGGTGCTGCCTCACAGTGCCAGGGACCCAGGTTCAATTCCCGGCTTGGGTCGCTGTCTGTGCGGAGTCTGCGCATTCTCCCCATGTCTGCATGGGTTTCCTCCGGGTGCTCCAGTTTCCTCCCACAGTCCGAAAGATGTACTGGTTAGGTGCATTGGCCATGCTAAATTCTCCCTCAGAACAGGAGCTGGAGTGTGGTGACTAGAGGATTTTCCCAGTAACTTTATTGCAATGTTAATGTAAACCTACTTGTGAAGCTAATAAATAAACTTAAACTTTAAACTACACATTCTATTAGCTCCATCGATTGCACTTCCACATTGGTTGAACATGTTTAGTGCTGCATCCATTAAGACTCCTAGATTTCTTTTATCTTCTTCTTAGCTATTTTCACAGCAATCACAGAGTGCGTGTGATGTCTATATTTTCTTCCTTTGGATCTACTAATTATTTTGCACTTGCCCACATTTCTGCCAGTTGTTGTTATTCCTTCCAACTTATGAGTACCAATTTCCATGATAAGGACACTCCATTCTGAGGTATTTTTAAAAAATGGATGCCGGGTAAGTCACGTGGCATGAGAAATATTTTGTGAAAAATGTAACAACACTCATTTCCCGAGACAAAGATGAGTGCAACTTTCATGCAGAACCAATGAGGTGTGTGAATAACTGACTAACCGTGATGCTGGGATGCTTCCATGAAGTAAGAGTTTTAACAACACCAGGTTAAAGTCCAACAGGTTTATTTGGTAGCAAATGGCATTTGCTACCAAATAAACCTGTTGGACTTTAACCTGGTGTTGTTAAAACTCTTACTGTATTTACCCCAGTCCAACACCGGCATCTCCACATCATGCTTCCATGAAGGCATCCCAGTCACAATACGTCATGCTTTTGGTAATTCTGCCTGAACGTAAGTAGCAAAGGTGATGAAGCCTTAAAGGAGTGAAATGCATAATAGGAATATTAAAGAATCATAGTCAGAAACTGGAGGAAAATCGATCCACCTGAAGTAGAAGACAAGTGATTGAATTAAAATTTCCACCTGACAATCAGGTGACTGAAAACCTTGTTGAAAATTGGAATGTAATGTATTTACAAGCAAACTTCGTAATTATCAGCAGAAATGTAAGCAGATGGAAACAGCCATTTTCCTATGTGTTACTCAGAAACAAGCACCAGTTATTTATCAGAATTGGAGCGTTCAGAACAAAACATCGAATACCCGATGTAACAACATTTACAATGTTCAACAGGCAGAGAAGCCATTGATCACAATATAACTGATTTAAGATTTATTCCATAGTCTTGTATTCCCTTGAATTTAGAAGTTAATTTGTGACCTCATTGACAAGTTTAAGATGAGCGTTAAGTAGCTGCAGGCTGGACTTGTGACCCTCACTCAGGAGGGTGTCCCGCTTTAGAGAGCTGCTGGACAATCTGATTATCCGACAGCTCTCCATTCCCTGCAGTGACAGTGCAGGGAATGGAGAGCTGGCATTGGACTGGGGTGGGCGCAATAAGAAGTCTCACAACACCAGGTTAAAGTTCAACAGGAATCACAAGCTTTCGGAGCGCTGCTCCTTCATCAGGTGAGTGCGAGCCGCGCTCTGAATCCCAGATAAACCTGCTGGACTTTAACCTGATGTTCTGAGACTTCTTACTGTAGACAGAAGAAAAAATGCAAGATGGTGCCTGAGAATAAGCACGGGAACCAGAGGTCCAGATAAGTTCAAGGGTTCTCAGGGGGGCAGAGAGGGTGGGGACAGCCTGGGAGGTGGGAGGGGGACGTGAAGGGAGCGATCGGAGTTCAGGAGAAAGGCCTAAGAGCCGAAGGTCTGGAGACCACTGGATCTTAAAGGGGGTGGATCTGACTTCAGAAGGAGGCTTCTGATGGAGGTCCCCACCACTCCCCACCCCATCCCCACTTCTTGCCCTAGATGTAACTCAGCAGATTTTTGGCCTTCCCCCACGCAAGTTCAAACCTCCTACCAGCCAATAATTGACCACTTAAGGGCCTCAGCTGGGAAAAGAGCGAGCTTTCTATCTGAGCCCCTGCCTGTCCCAGTGTGAAATCAGTATAAAGTTGAAATGGGGAGAACCTGGGGGAATTCCTGTCCCTTCAATTCCACACTCCACTGCCCCCTCCCACACTGCCTAATACCCCACCAGTCGGGGAGGGTAAAATTCTGCTCCTTATTTCCTTGTTTGGCTGGGGGTTGTGCACAGGAGTGGGGAGGGGGGTAATATATTGGAGTCATTTTGGAATAAGATGGCTTTAAGATGATATGCTTGACAATAAAAGAAATTTGATACTTGAGCCAGAGGCCTATGACATTCCAGCGCACTGTTGATAATTGATCAGCCAGTCCGGTTTACTAAATAAGTCTGGAGCTGTACACCTGCCATTAGGAATGGCAATTCTCCCACTTAGCCTCAGATAACTCTAACTCAGGGTAGTCTTAGCTGAACAAGCAGCATGCAACTTACCAGCGAACTATGTGTCCTTGTGGCTCAGTTGGTAGCACTCTCACTTCTGAGTTGCAAGGTTCAAGTCCCACTCCAACACAGCCGTCTAGGCTGACACTCCACTGCAGTACTGAAGGAGTGCCTCTTTATTGGAGATGCTACTTTCCAAATGAGGCGTTTAAGACCTGAGGCCCACCTGACCTCAGGTGGAAAGCAGCAGCAGTTATCCCCGGTGTCCTGGCCGGTATTTATCACTCAATGAACATCAGAAAAATAGATCATCTGGTCATTATCACAATTGCTATCTGTGATAGCTTGCTGTGTACAAATTGGATGCCTGTTTCCTACACTCCAACAGTGACAGCACTTCAGAAAGTACTCCAATGACTGTGAAGATAATGAGTGATTGTGAAAAGCATTCCTCAATGCAAGCCTTTCTTTCTTTGCCAATCTGCATCAAAGATTTATCGATTTGGTTGTGTTTGGGCAACTGTGATGAAATTCTAGCCTGTATGGGTTTTGTAACAGGTTGATTTGAAGAATTTTTAAGATGGCAATGGAGTTATCTTTATTTCATACATTGGCTGAACAAAAAAAATGTCAATATTTAAAAGCTCTACTTTCCCACACAGAATGAAACCTGCATTCTTCTGCTTCCATCAGCCAGTATATTGGTTCTTGGTACTTCATAAATCTGTTTTGTTAATGATTCTTTCCTACGAACCTTGGTAATCTCTGTTGTGCATTGCAGGGCAGACAGGATGCTTGGTGTGGTAAAACAATTAGTAAAATGCCTGGGAGACCTCGAGGCATTCCTAATAGGGGCAATGAGAGCAGAAGCCAAAAGCTGGGCAACTGTTTTCTTAACTAACTGGCAAGTGCTGCCCCTGTGGTGGCCCGTTGTGAATCCCAGCATGATTCTGATGCAGGGTCATTCTGTTGACAAGTAGAAGCAAACAGCATGTGCATTCTGAAAACAGTATCAGCATGAAGAGTGGTTTCAAACATCTGATGGAGCATGGGGGTCCAGAAGCTGAACTTTAACCTTAGTCTTATTTTAATGATCACTTGACCGAGTGGTGCTGTTACGCCTGCTTGCTAGCAAATGCATCAGGGTTACAGGTTGTGGGTAATCAGATGCTTCAGTTTTGAAAGGCAGGGGTTTCTGCTTGCAGGCTAATGAGTCGTAAAACCAATTTGAAATCCACGTCAATGAACCTGACTTGCCCCACCTTGAAAACTACACTTGAGCCACATGCTATTTTCATCGGACTTTCCCGCTTTCAGAAATGTCCATGTAAAAGTAAAGTTTATTTATTTGTGTCACAAGAAGGCTTACATTAACACTATAGTGAAGTTACTGTGAAAATCCCCTAGTCGCCACACTCCGGCGCCTGTTCGGGTACACTGAGGGAGAATTTAGCATGGCTAATGCACCTAACCTGCACATCTTTGGACTGTTGGAGGAAACCGGAGCACCCGGAGGAAACCCATCAGATGTGCATCTGAATATTTCTCTGTAACTGGAAATATCAGATCTGACAGGAAAAGGGCAAATAGTTGGCAATTATTTCATCTAATTCTCAGAATCGCAACATGCTGACATGTTTGAAAGTATTTCAGCAATATCCACTATTTTCTCTCACTTGCATGCATTGTGCTCCCACCTTTGGAACATTGTGTACTTCCAGGATCCTGTTGTGGGGGCAGGGTGGGGGGGGGAGAGTTAGAGAACAACTCCTCTTTGAGTTTTGGAGGGCAGGTTTTGGATTTATTTACATCATTTAATTGGGAATGAAGCACATGAGTTAGGAAAAAGGGGCAAAAGTAACTGGAGGAAAGATAGATTCTCCCAAAACCCTAGGGGAAAAGTGTCAGTGCAGAAAGTTCAGAAATTAGCTATAAGCTTATTTCCAGGACTTCTGACCCCTGTCAGCAGTCACTGAGTCATAGAATTGTAGAATAGGATCATAGGGTGCGATCTTACCAGCAGTTAACGCCACGCTCTCATTGCAGTAATGTCGGAGAACTTGGCACCCAGCCAGATTTCCATTCACTGTGACAGGATGGGATAGTCCTGCCGGCGTGAACAGCCATAACATTCGGATCATAGAATGGTTACAGCACAAAAGAAGGCCACTTGGCCCATTGGGCCTATGTCAGCTCTCTACAAGAGCAATTTAACTAGTCTCACGCCCCACCCTTTACCAGCAGCCCTGAAAATGTTATCCCCTCGAACGCTTATCCAATTTCCTTTTGAAAGCTAGGATTTAATTTGCCTTCACCGCCCATACAGGTAATGTGTTCCAGATCATAACCACTTGCTGCATTTAAATGATTTTCCCATTCCCACTTTTAATCCCTTTGCCAATTACTTTAAGTCTGTGACTTCATTCTTCTGCCATTGGGAATTTTTTTCTCTATCCTCTCTATCTAGTTCCTCATGATTCTGAACACCTCTCTCAAATCTCCAACCAACTCTGCTCTAACGAGAGCAGTCCTAGCTTTTCCAATCTTTTCCATGTTAATTTTGATCATGCAAATGGAACCAGAAGGAACATGTTACAGGTTTAGAAAGTGTTGAATAAATTTTGTGAAGTCCATGCAAACAAGTTGGCTGAATTTTTCCGGCCGTCCACGCCAGCAGAATTCTCTGGTCCCGCTGAAGTGAACGGGGATTTGGCTGTGCGCCAAATTCTCCATCCTCATTTGCAGTGATGGAAGGGCATGAACAGCCGGAAAATTCCAGCTGTTAATTAACTTCAACTGTCGGTAGAGACCCGAGTAAAACATTAACAAACATTATGCAACACTTCAAATAATAAAGATTTGTTTTCCACAGAGAAATGCAGAATAGAGTTGAACAATCACACTTAACTCTCTGCCAATTACAACTTCATAAAAGGTAGATCACTCTCTGTTTAAGAAGTGGATTGAGGGAGTTTCTCTCTCCAATGTTCACTAGATATGTGAATGTACCTAGTCTTATTTCAACAACTCCAATCGCATAAATCTTATCACTTGGGTGGCTTTTCACTATGACCCTCTGAATGTCACTGAACTCTGTGAGTTTTATGCTTTGTGTATCATAACTTACCTTTACTTTGTTTTGCTTTACTCTTATTTTGCTATTGATGTCAGGCCTAAGCAAACTAAACCTTGTTCAAATGTGTTTTTAAACACTAATCCATAAGATGAGGAAACTATTCTAGACTGCAAGTCTATGACAGCAAGGTGGCACAGTGGTTAGCACTGCTGCCTCACAGCGCCACAGACCCGGGTTTCATTCCCGGCTTGGGTTATTGTCTGTGCGGAGTCTGCACATTCTCCCCGTGTCTGCATGGGTTTCCTCCAGTTTCCTCCCACAGTCCAAAAAACATGCTGGAGATTTGCATTGGCCATGCTAAATTCTCCCTCCGTGTACCTGAAGAGGCGCCGGAGTGTAGCGACGAGCGAACTTTCACTTCATTGCAGTGTTAATATAAGCCTACTTGTGACATGAATAAAAAAAAGAAACTTTATTGTTTAGCGTCACTTAGCAAATACTTCTGTGAAGACCTTTTCACAATCTGTATACTTCTCTCTACAACATCGTTCAATGTTGAGTGATTATGGTGATATTAGATTGTGTCTTACTCAGCAATATTTCAAACTCTTCTGATGTAAATGGTGGACCAATATCTGACACCAACACCTCTGGCAACATATAAATTGCAAAACAACTTGTCAAAGCCTCAATAGTTTTAACACGTGTGGTATTGGACATAGACTCAGCATTTACCCACTTGTTAAAGTTATCAAACAAACCAAAGTACTCTCTGCCCTTCAAAGAAATCAGCAAGTACTCATTTCCATAATTTCTTGTGTTTGGCCATGAAAGGAATCTTGGTCAGGTTATTTCTCATTCTGAGACACACTTCACAAACTTTCACTTTCTTAATTCCTGTTTTTTTTAAATCTACCCAGTTCTTTACTCACCACTTCTAACTGTGCATAACGTATCTTACAAGATGTTTGGTGTACATTGCCCTTTATCTTGACTTTGGCCTTGTGATGCCTAATTTTATCATTTGGTCCTTCTCGCCCAAAGTCTACTTTGTGCTCTTTTAGCACTTGCTGAATGACACAGTGGGTGCTCTGACTGATCCTTAGTGTAAATAACTTGACCCAGTTTAACTGTATCTTCTTAAGCCAATCCCTTCCCAATACCACCAATGACACATAAAATGCTACAGCATCGTACTGCAGCCTAATGCAAACTTCACCTAGCACTGGAACACTGTTATTGGAATAACCAATTAGTTTCACACCAGTTTTGCATAAGGGAATGTGACTTAGTGAGTTCTTGTAGCCAATTTCTGGGATAACAAACACAGCTGCAGCTGTATCAGATAATGAAAGTACATTGTGAATCTCTGACTTTCATTTCTACACTGTGCGCTGGAATTTTATCTTCAGCCCTATTACTCTCATCTCCCATGTGCTGTTTTTCTTGCTTTCTGACTGAGTACAAATTGATCTTCTTGCTTGATTACATCAACTTCTGTTTCCACATCAATTAAATGCACATTCAAGGATTTCTACACTCCTAAGCTAGCTTTAAATCTATCACAACCTTGACCTGGCTGCAACCTGGAGTTTCACCACGACCTGGAGCATTAATGTTTTGTCTATTGCTATGTGCTGTCTGGGTATGATTAACTTTTTCCATTTTGACTAGAAATGGAGGCATTTAAATAGTTGATAGCAACCACGGCAACGGTAACATCTACATTTCTGATTCTGAGACTGTGAACTTGGCTGCAGTGGTTTGGACCTCCATGAAATGCAGTGGCCTTCCCCTGCCGTCTCAGGAAAAGAACCTCCCTTGCATCTGCAACTATCTTTCTGCCATTTATATTACTGTAGCTTTATCACAGACATCCTTCCACCCCGGTTTACTACCTTTGCTCAAAAGCTAGGCCAGCTGGATTTTATTTTTCTTTAGGCCATCTACAAACATGTCCCTAAGGTTGATTTCCAAATTCACGTCATACCCACAATGACGAGAGAGTTTTTTAAAATTTGAGAATGTATCCTGCAGCAGTCTCACTTGGCCACTGCTCACTTCTGCAACTCTCAGTGAAATCTCATTCTTAGCCGTGCCATAATGAGTCTGAGGTAGAGTCCAGAAATCAATAGAGTCCAATTACAAGTGGGTAAAGTGGTTTTTGACCCGCCGATGCCAACGGTGGCTTTTTCCACTGTATTGTGTGGGACTTCGATTAAAAGTTGCTGAGGCAGGAGTTTCATGTTGGCTTGCTGGCTTGTCCGATTTACCAACTCAGCCGTAACCTCAGGCCGTCAGTAATCTGGGCACCATATTTAATGCTAGTACTCTGAAAGTGATAGGAAGTTCCCAGTGAGTTCTGTCCACCACATGGAAGCCTAATCTTCAGTTCGTTTGATGCCTGACCAAAACAAAACCCATACCCACCCCACACCACATGATAGAGCGATGACAGCTAAAAGCACTAAATTGCATCCTGTGTTCTCAGCGCAAGGGCAGGCACTAGCCTAACCTGCACTCCCAGGCTGAGCAGTATGCTTGGACTGTGAGGGTTAATGTTCCATGCCTATATAGCTATACTGCTGAGTGCTCAGAGCACAACCCTCAATGAGTGACCCATGCCCACCTGTCACAAGAGGATCCTCAAACTTGCCCAGTTGCCCAATTGTTCTGTGGCCCCATAAGACTTGGTTGACTATGACGTCTGCGTGCAGATGTTCCCAGTTAACACTGAAGGAGCAATTATTAGCATTGTTCAGTAATTAGTGTTTTTTGAGTGGGCATAATAGCTTCAGAAATCAGACTCCAAGCAATGCAATGGAACTGATATCGGACTGTCTCAGCTGTGGAAGAATGCTCAATCTCAAAATGCTTTGCCAATTGCATGGTCAAATTGTCCTTCCCCGCACCCCCAACCACCCACACCGCAACTCCTGCCCTGGCAGCTCCAGCAGCAATGAAGAAACCGCTGTGCAGACTTATCCCTTAGCCCTCACACCCTGAATCTGTGGAGCTGCTTCCTTGCATTGGGATCCTTGCAAGCACTGAACTAAGTTCCACCCACTCACCTCTGAGTTCCCCTGGAAGTTCAGTTCGCCAGGTATACACCTTTTAATGACAGTTGTGCATCAGGCCATTCTGAAATCCTGCTGATGTGGGATTTAAATTTGACGTGGAAGAATGATTCTGACATATGGCCACAGTAATGAGAAGCAATTTTTTTGTAATGAATGAATCAGTCAATGATCAGGGTGGTAGGATGAATAGGCAGGTGAGGGTAAGGGGTGAGTGGGTAGGGTGGGTGAGACAGTAGACAGGTGAGGTGCTAGGTGTCTCAGGTGGCCCTGGGCATATTTCCCAGCGGTGTAAATCACAGACATGGGTTAGGGTTAGGGTTAAGGTAGGGTTAAGGTTAGGGTTAGAGTCCCCTAGCCCCGTCAATGGTGGGAAATGCGGCCCAGCATTGACGGAGGTGGGGGACAAACATGTTAGGGATTCATACCACTGGGAAATATGCCCAGGGCCACCTTAGCCACCAAGCACATCGCCTGCCTACTGTCTCACCCACCTACCCACTCACCCCTTTACCTCACCCGTCTATTCATCCTACCACCCTGATTATTCACTGATTCATCCATTCACCCATTTATTATCATTAAGACTGGACATTTAAGCTCAAATACTGCAGCCACACCATGAGAAAAGGGGCTGAGCCCCTTCTTCCCAAATCGACAGCTCGATGGAGCTCTCGGAGGGATACAGCAATTCCTGCAAAGCCGGGCTCAGAAGACCCAGCCAGAAATGCAGAGCAGCGGGGAAAGTTCGAGTGGAGCAGCAATCCAACGATAACAGCCACTCCACAAAGATCTGGGCTATTATCAAAAGCATCTGGCCCCATTATGGAGAGGAAAACGTTTACTTTATCCTCATCTCCTATTTTATTTGCTTGCAACCAAATGTGCAACCTTTATTCCTAATTACACCAGTCCTCTTTGTTAGGGTTGAATTCCCCAATTGTTCCCAAATATGCGGCCAATGCTATTTTTTCAACCACATGCCGTGCTGACTCACTGTGTATCTGAACACAATATGCACATGGAGCAATCTTTCAAATTGCTCACACTTCCTCCAAATCAAGTTTAGGAGTTCCAAAAATATGTCACAATGCACTTCTGTCCTTAATGTCTCAAATGAAATGTAAAAGAAAATTGCGTCCCCGCCTCATCATCTTCTTCCAGTTGTGTATTGCACTGAGCAAAGATTAACATGTGGTCTCACAGCTGGCAGCCATTATTGAACTAACTTTATTTACACTTTCCCACAAAGACAGGGCAAAAGAACAAATTGCTCAGATCTTGCCAGCACAACAATATTTACCTCCCCATTCATGTCACTATCATACCCACCATCAACTTAACTCCCAGATGTTGGGAGGTGTTGAATGTGCTTTTCTTTAATTCATTCGTGGGACATGGGCATTGGCAACATTTATCGTCTGTCCCTAGTTGCCCTTCTTCAGAGGGCAGTTGAGAGTCAATCACGTTGTTGTGACTCTGGAGCCACAGGTAGGTCAGACCAGGTAAGGACGGCAGATTTCCTTCCCTGAAGGACATTAGTGAACCAGGTGGGTTTTCCTGACAACGGTTTCATGGTCATCAGTAGATTCTTAATATCAGATGTTTTTTATGGAATTCAAATTCCATCATCTGCTGTGGTGGGATTCAAAATGGATCCCCAGAGCATTAGCCGAATTTCTGAGTTAATAGTCTAGCGATAATACCACTAGGCCACCGCCTTCCTCTTCTTGCTGCAGGTGAGTCAAGGGCCTAATATACAAAAATGGGGGTCCTACCACAAATGGGACCCAATGAGATTTTGATTCACTATCATGTGAGTCTTGCCAATGTAAAAACTACAAGAAAAACCTGGTTGTTTGGATTGGGCCAAAAGAGGCATGAGAAGGTAAAATTTTACCGTTAAAGAAAAACTGTCTTCCGGGTCCCACGAAGAAACCATGCAACTCTCTTCCCACAACTTTCCCCCATTTCCTATTCACGATGCATTCCCGAACTGCCCCACTACCACTAACACCCCCTCCCCAATCCCCAACACTGCTCTACCGCTCACCTTGGGGTCCCTGACAGTGATTTGGAGACTGCTCACTCCCAACCACCATTCAGGCAGTGATTCCTGTCGGTTTTGAATGGGATACTCTCCTCCGACATTGAAATGAGGCGCAAGAGTTAAAGTCTTTCCGGGCTTCTTGTAGCACTAGATGTGACCTGCAGCACCTTGCAATGAATTAAAACTGGGGAACAGAAAATAACTTGAGGTTTACGGAAATAGAATTTCATCGCAAACAAATCCTTGAATCTGGATTGTTTCTATTTTTCTATAATCTGTGTATTTTGTAACATCTTTGCTGCTATCATTGGGAGATTGACAAAGCAACATGAAAACAACAGCTATCCACAAGCTGCATGCCTTTTATCCCCACTTAAATGAAAGCAAATTCACTGGTGCACCTCTGAATTTAGCCCAACATAATATTCAATGTGCAAAAAACACATTGGGGCATTTTCATACAGAATTGAGATTACCACCTTGAAGTTTCCAGTGAATGTGAATTTGCAAACCAGTACTTTAAACAAGAGAATAATAACCTGCTCTATTTCCTGTGTTTTAATGCTAAGAAATTGTTCAATTTTGATGCTAAACAAATGATGGTGCTACATTTGCTGCTCAGACTGATCGCAATTGTAAGAGAATCTACAACAGTGAAGCTGAAGAAAACATTCTGTTGGACATGAGTAAACTTCCAAGAAAACTCTTGGAATAATCCTTTTAGACAGGTCCTGGGTTCAAATAATTTCCGATTGCTAACCTTGAGCTGTCAGGGTATGGCTTTCTAATTGTAACCAAGGGGATCTGGGGAGCAAACAGAGCAGCTAATGAAGTTATCATTCACTCACACAAGGCAGTAAATCCTGGCCATTAGACCAACTCCAGTACACACAAGCACAGCACAGCTTTCTCCCCTGCCAGAATTATCAGCAGGACAGCAGGGAGGGCATTGGGAAGGATGAACCTTTCAATCACACTGTATCTGGGTCTGAAACTCTCCCGTTTTCATGCTCGTTCGGCACTTAGAATTTTTTTGGTAAGATCACCCCCCGGATATTTGATTCTGATTCGTCAGAAGGTGTCCAATGAATGTTATTGTTCCAATCCTACAACAAGTTCTATTTGTGGATTATGCATCCATACTTGCATCACATACTTCAAATAAAACAAGTGAAAAACTGTAAATAATTTAAAACAGTTACAAATTTAATTAAGTGTTTCAGATCGCTGACCCAGTAACATTCCATGATACAAATACAAGCCATTATCACACAAGTTAAGTTATAAAATCTAAGAGTGTTTCAATGCTACAGCAGTAACATTAATGCAGTACCTCATTCTTCATGTACAGAGTATTGTGCTTGGTGATGGCATGAGTCGAATGAAAGTAGAACTGAAATCTTGTTGAAGGTAAGTGCTAAGAGATCCATTGAGTTGATCTGATTTGATTTGATTTATTATTGTCACATGTATTAGCATACAGTGAAAAGTATTGTTTCTTGCGCACAATACAGACAAAACATACCGTAGAGAAGGAAACGAGAGAGTGCAGAATGTAGTGTTACAGTCATAGCTAGGGTGTAGAGAAAGATTAACTTACTGCAAGATAGGTCCATTCAAAAGTCTGATGGCAGCAGGGAAGAAGCAGTTCTTGAGTCGGTCAGTACGTGCCCTCAGACTTTTGTATTTTTTTCCCGAATTTCTGTAGCCTTTGCTCATTTGCTTTTATTAGTTTGCGATGTTTCATTTCTAACTCCTTGGAACTTTTACATGTAGGTATACAAATACTGCAGAAAATTGAATAGTACATGAATGAAAGACTGGCAGATTTTGCTGAAAAACTAATGACGTCTGAAAAATTAACATCATAATGAGTGTAATGAAAGCAAAATACTGCAGATCTGAAACAAAAACAGAAATACTCAGCAGATCTAACAGCGTCTGTTGAGAAAGAAACAGAATTAACCTTTTAAGTCGAATATGACACTTCTTCGGAAGTATAGTTAATGCACAAATCCAGCGAGGAAAATATATTTTGTTCATTGTGTGAGTCACTGACTGATTTGTACAGCTCTCCTATTAACTTTGTGAAAACTACATCTTAAGCGCCCCAGGAATTTCTTGAAGTTGCTGTATTTGCACCTCAGTTACCCATCAAATTCACCACAGAAAATTAAGCCTAGTAATTAACAACATAAGTATCTTTTTAATGGCCTAATAATTTGTTCATTATTGATTATCAACCCCCTTGCCCAGAAAGTAAGCAATCACAAGAATGGAAGTTCCTTCAAGTTGTGAATTGCTTTCGGAGAATTTAATTACGTCAATTTTTTACAATAAAAGCACATTTTTATTTTTCCTTTCTGTCTCTTATTTCTCTTCTTCTATGAATCCAGTCTTCTCTCCCGGAGAGGAGATTTGATAGAGATGTTGAAAATCATGGGGGGGCTGGACCGACTAGATAGAGAGAAATTGTTTCCACTCATGGAAGGATCGAGAATGGGAGGGCACAGATTTAGGGTGATTTGCAAAAGAAGCAAATGTGGTGTTCACACAATGTGTGTTTCAGGTCCGGAATGCACTGCCTGGAGATTTGGTAGTGGCAGGTTCAATGGAGGCATTCAAGAGGGCATTAGATAATTACTTGAATAGAAACAATATGTAGGGGTATTGGGAAAAGGCAAGAGAATGACACTATGCCATAATGCTCATTTGGAGAGCACGTGCAGACATGATGGACCAAATGGCCTCCTTCTGCACTGCGATCCTGTTTATTTCTTCCTGTATCTGGCTTACAATGGAATTCATCTATTCTAATTCACTGTCCTCTTCAATCATTCCTGTTGATTTCTCAATCTTTTAATCTCATCAGTTGAGAAGATATAATATTAGTTCCATTGTTCAGCAAGGTCCCACATGTCTTACTGTCTTCAGTGCATCATTATTAACGATCACTATCCAGCTACATTGTGAATAAAAAATTGTAAAACCTAAACATGCATGAACAAGTCTAATTAACAGACACACTCGAGCAAAATTGGCACGGTGGCACTGTGGTTAGCACTGCTGCCTCACAGTGTCAGGCACTTGGGTACGATTCCCGGCTTGGGTCACTGTCTGTGCGGAGTCTGCACGTTCTCCCCGTGTCTGCATGAGTTTCCTCCGGGTGCTCTGGTTTCCTCTCACAGTCCAAAAGACGTGTTGATTAGATGCATTGCCCACGCTAAATTCTCCCTCGGTGTACCCGAACAGGCACCAGAGTGTGGCGACTAAAGGATTTTCGCAGTAACTTCATTGCAGTGTTAATGTAAGCCTTACTTGTGACACTAATAAATCAACTTTAAAATCAGGCCATGTTTTTTTGGTATTCAATAGCGTTATTTGAATAAAATCTATCAGACACTAGAGGGCAGCAGGCAGGAAGAAGACAGGGGAAGCAGTAAAAGATCCCTGACCAATTCCCACCATGGGCCGGTTTTTTCAAAGATGGTCAGTGGGGCAGATCGATGATCGGCTGAAAACAAGTGGGAAGGCATTTCACATAATGAAGGAGGCAATAGACCAAGATTTTAGCAGGGAATTGCAATCTAACCAGGGGCGCACAGGAAGCAGGGAGGCTGGCCAAGTGAAACCAGGCAGGAAATCAGCCAGCAGGAGGATTAAAGGTTAGGTCTGCTAACCTGTTGGCAAACAGTCTGCGGTGTCAATCAAACCCAGCTATCAGGTTTGGTGGCTCCACAGGGGGAAGGGCGAAAGACAGTTGCTGCTGTTGGGACAGGACATGCCTCCTTTCATAGGTGGCTTGTGCAAGGACCTCAAAAGAGGCATCACTGAAACGTGGGGCAACCCTTGTTTCTCTTGCTGCCATCTCAGCACCCGGCCAACCTCCACTTTCTTGCTTCTGGATCGCAGCTTCCTGAATGCTTCACAGGTGCCTGGGAAAATTGCAGCTGTGTGCCAGTACTAGGACCCACCTGCCATCCTTAATTGGACAACTTCACTCCAGAGCCCATTAATTCTCTGCTCCTTGGGATACACAGGGGGAGATCCTGCCGCACACCACACCCTTGCATGTTTCTGACATGTCATCAGGACCTGGTGCCCAATCTCCTGACAGCTTTGGAGTAGTTGCCTGTGATTCAGAACATTGTGGATTCAAATCCCACTCAAGGGAAGCAATGTTGGCATGGAGGTGTCCCACTCCATGTCAGCCTGTCCCGCAGCTATAACATGCTGTGGGTGGGCTAAATTGGGTTAGAGTGGGGGCGGGTTAATAAGCTCAATTACTTGTCAATCATCCTTTTAAAACTGACGGGCAGGCAGCCAGTTCCAACACCTGCCCACCTACAGCATTATGGGAAACGCTCAGGGATGGATGGGAAGGAAGAGGGCTAGCCACCATCATGTTTTATGTGCTGCCCCCACCAAAAACATGCCCAATGGGGTGGGTGTATTAAATCCAGACCTATGTCACTATTTTGAAGAGCAGCAGGTGAGTTATCCATCGTGCCCTGGCCAATATTTATCCCTCAATCAGCAACACAAAAACAGATCATCTGGTCATTATCAAATTGAAGGTTGTTGGAGCTCGCTGGTCACAATTGCCACATTTTCTACATTACAGAAGTGGCTACATATTAAAAAAAGCAATTCATTGGCTACAAAGCACTTTGGAACATCGTATGGTGTGAAAGGCGGTCTGTAAATCAAGTCCTTTTCCTTCTTCAGAGCTTTGATGTGCTTTCCTTGGACAGCTGTGTCAATGATCGTGACAGTCTTCCTCAATATGACAACAGCATCTTCAGAACAAAGGCCGAGCACATGGACAAGGACAAGTCATCTGTAGAGATAGAAAAGGATTTATGTTGATTGACTCTAAACTGACCATGAACTGAACATGTTTTACAAAATTGTTCAAAGAAACATAAAAACAAAAATGTATTTACTTCATACACAGCTATTAACTATTCTTAATTAACATTGTACATCCACAGGAAAGTAAATAGTCTTGTATGCCCAAAGGCGATGAAACAAGTAATATTTATCCATTTACCCTGCTTGCAAGACAATCTTGAAATTCCTCTGCAGCCCAGAAATTATGTCCTGGAGTATATTTGACCATTAGAGTTGGCACTTCTCCCTCGCACTAATCCCACTCCCAGTAAAATATTTACCCAGCTGTTTTTTAGTAGAGTTTTTCATCTGATGAAAGGCTTGCTAATTTTCAAACTTCGGTGACCATTTCTGTACTCAAATCAGATAGCCTGCTTATATTCATACCTTTCGGCTTTTAAACTCTGAGTCCTGCCACTCCACAAATCTTCATTTTGCCAATTAAATTCACTGAAGTGAATTTATAAGTTTCAGTTTCTATGTTACAGAGTCAACTTTGTGACTCTCTCAACCTTCCCCAACTTGTCCTTTTGAAGGTTGGACATCTGTAATTGTCAACATTATTTTGAATGCATCATTAGTTAGTCCAAGGCTAGATTAGCTTTTTGAGTTTATGGTAAATGCCCTCGAGATGGATTCTAATATTTAATAAAGAATGTGAAGCATTATATTGTATGCATATATATCAGGTTCTATGATTACCATTAAAATAAGTTAAACAATTTGCTTACCAGAATCTGAAGTGCGGGGACTGGTGTTGGTTTCCTTGCAGAGAAAGTGATAGAGTTTCAGGATGTTTTGTTTGGCAAACATGTTATCAATGGTACATGTGAGGATATTTATGTGGCAATCTTTCAACTATGCAGCAAGTGTACAACTTTCATGTGATCTACACATTTAAGACTGTTGATGTGTATAGACCGGGTCATCACATGACTCCTGATGGTGTGGTTACAATATGGGCGGCACGGTGGCACAATGGTTAGCACTGCTGCCTCACAGTGCCAGGGGCCCGGGTGCGATTCTCAGCTTGGGTGATTGTCTGTCTGGAGTTCGGACGTTCTCCCCATGTCTGCATGGGTTTCCTCCGGGTGCTCCGGTTTCCTCCAGCACTCCGAAAGACTTGCTTGTTAGGTGAATTGGCCACGCTAAATTCTCCCTCGGTGTACCCAAACAGGCATCGGAGTGTGGCGACGAGGGGATTTTCACAGTATTGCAGTATTAATGTAAGCCTACTTGTGACACTAATAAATAAACTTAACATGGTAGGAGCGCGCCAGATTTCTCCGGGACCTTGGGCAGTGTTTTCTTACAGCTGCAGAGTTGGTTAAATAAACTTACTGTTACTACTGTCCTTGTTGCAGTCAGTGTTACAGCACACCATAGAAAACTACAATGTGGCTTCGTCACTCACATTATCCCAAACTAGTTGTAAAGTGTGAGCACCTGTCATCTTACTGAGAAGGGAGCAAGATTTTAACCACATTTTCAATGCCAAAACATTGAATGTATTCAAGAGACGACGAGATATAACACTTGGGTTGAATGGAATCAGGGTTATGGGGAGAGAGCAGGATTAGGCTATTGAATTGGATGATCAGCCATGATCGTGATGAATGACGGAGCAGGTTCAAAGGGCCAAATGGCCTCTTCCTGCTCCTATCTTCTTTGTTTCTATGTTTCTATGTTTCCTGTTCACAGTGCAACACCAGTGCTGTCAGCACAAATGCCAATATGTGAAGTTTAAAGATGGCTAGAATGAAAGAAACTGGTGTATTTCATCCATTGCAGGAACAGGGATTCTATCAAGCAGGGCAAACACAGGGGTATAAAGGACGTAGATAGACTTGGTTATGAACAAATCATTTCAGAGTTCACTGAGCATGTGGTTTAAAATTATATTGCCAAAATAATAATTGTAGAGTTTCCTAAACATTTCTAAAGCTATTGTACAAACTACAGATGGATCCTTTGTCCATTAAAATCACCATTAAAATGTTACGTTAGAGAGGGAATGACAGCTATAAAATATCATCTGAGAAATGTTTTCAACAAGATTTTACATTTCCAACATTAGAAAGGATATTGGGGTTTTTTCAGTTCCAAATTGCTTGTCTAGTGTGATAAATCTGAAACATTTATCAACAGTATTTGACATATTCCTTATCAGTAGGAAACCTTTCAGCTGTGATATCCCAAAAATCATTGGGGCACAAGGATGTCAAAACTCCAAGGATGTCAGTTTAACACAGGCGGCATGGTGGTACAGTGGTTAGCACTGCTGCTTCACAGCGCCAGGGACCAAGGTTCAACTCCGGCCTTGGTTGTCTATCTGTGTGGAGTTTGCATGTGCTCCCCGTGTCTGCGTGGGTTTCCTCCGGGTGCTCCGGTTTCCTCCCACAGTCCAAAGATGTGCAGGTTAGATTGATTGGCCATGCTAAATTGCCCTTTGTTGTGTGTTATTACAGGGATAGGGCCTGGGTGGGATCGTTGTTTGTGCAGACCCAATGGGCCAAATGGCCTCTTTCTGCACTGCAGGGATTGTATGAACAGAGATTTAGAAAGACACTGAAGATGAAGACACATGTTTAGGCAAACCCAAAAATAAGGTTAAAGATTCTCAAGTTTATTCATGGAAGTGTAACCTTTGAGCACTGCTGTTCCTTTGGAAAGATGTACATCTCTTTAAATTATTGTCTGAAAAATGTTTTGATACAATTACTGAGATTAAGTTTTGCAGAGTCGCATCACTGATTGTATTTAAGCCAAGAATATTTCAGAAATCCAAGCCTGTTTGAAGTAAAATGGGGATTAAAACGTTTGCTTATTTTTGTTCAGACATTAGTTTTAAAATGCTGCAGCAAATGCCAAAGAGTTCATGCTGCAAAAACTCCCAGTTATTCCTTACAGAATTTATTAGTGTACTTCAGGCCTTGTGTCTCTCTGGACTTGGCACCATACCCTTGCCGTGAGCAAACCAATGTAGCTTAGTTTCCTTTGCCTTGCCTGCGTTAGTTGTAACTCATACTTCAATGTTCTCCTCCAGTACTGCGGTGTTAGTTTCTTCCTTTGTTAAATGGAATTCATGCTGTTCGGAGGAAATCCCTTTGGTCAATTTCTTGCTCTTTTCCTCAAAGTCAGCCTCAGTTGCTCCAGAAGTGATTGATTGAGCAAATACTCTGAAGGATGTCTTTTTGCTTCATGATGGATTTTCTCAAAACCAAGATATTCTCAGAAATTGAAATATATTTAATCATAAAAAATAATCCGTTATGTGTCTGGAATTCTATCTCTTCTGATATTATCTGATATTGTTTAAAGCTGGTTTGAAGTAAGACAGAATCGTAGAATTCCTGCAGTACATAAGTAGGCCATTTGGCCCATTGAGTCTGTACCGACCACAATCCCATCCAGGCCCTATTCCCATAACCCCACCCATTTACCCTCTAGTTCCTTGACACTAGGGTCAATTTAGCATGGCCAATCAACCTAACCCACACATCTTTGAACTGTGGGAGGAAACCAGAGCACCCGGAGGAAACCCATGCAGACACGGAGAGAAAGTGCACACTTCACACAGACAGTGACCCAAAGCCAGAGGCAGCAGTGCTTGCCACCGTGCCGACAGTAAACAACTCTGCTGAGTTAAGTCTTGTATTTCTGTAGCCAAACATCACTACTATGCCAGTTTTATACAGTCTATTGAAAGCATCGGATTTGCTGAAAATTCTGCTTCTCCAACAGCAGAACACAGAATTATCAAGGAATAAAATATGATAAACTATGATATGGGGAGGCGATGGCTTAGTGGTACTATCGCTAGACTATTAATCCAGAAACTTAGTGAATATTCTGGGAACCCGGGTTCGAATCCTGCCATGGCAGATGGTGGAATTTGAACTCAATTTTTTTTTAAATTGGAATTAAGAATTGACTGATGACCATGAACCCATTGTCAACTGTTGGAGAAACCCATCTGGTTCACTACTGCCCTTGAGGGAAGGAAATCTGCCGTCTTTAGCTGGTCTAGCCTACATGTGACTCCAGAGCCATAGCAATGTTGTTGACTCTCAACTGCCCTGAGAACAAGGAAACTAGGGACGGACAATAAATGTTGCCAGCTAGCGATGCCCATGTCCACAAATGAATAAAAAAAACACAGCATTTTACAATGGCCCCTCTCATAAGAATATCTTATATTGTACTAGCTTGATGGTTTTAGTTGGTAACTCACTGCAGAGCAAGAGAGCACAAATATACAAAATAGATAGAAACCCTACAGTGCAGAAGGAGGCCATTCGGCCCATTGAGTCTGCACCGACCACAATCCCACCCAGGCCCTACCCCCACATATTTACCCACTAATCTCTCTAACCTACACATTTCAGGACTCCAAGGGGCAATTTTTAACCTGGCCAATCAACCTAACCTGCACATCTTTGGACTGTGGGAGGAAACCAGAGCACCCGGAGGAAACCCACGCAGACACGAGGAGAATGTGCAAACTCCACACAGACAGTGACCCAAGCCGGGAATCGAACCCGGGACCCTGGAACTGTGAAGCAGCAGTGCTAACCACTGTGCTACCGTGCCGCCCCCTAGAAAACCACTATCAAATCGAATAAAGAAATTCAAAGGAGCTGCTTCACAGAGCGCGGTGAGAATGTCGGACTCAGTGGAATGGTTGAAGGAGATCACATTGATGCATTCAAGGGAGGCTTGTATGAGGGTGAGAGAATAACAGCATATTAGGTCAGGGTGGGAAGAAGTAATTAGAATGAGAGGAGTCTTATGTGTGGTATAAACTGCCTGGCCCGGTCTCTGCTGTGAAACCTATGATGTGAAACCTATTCAAAGAACTAATTCCTTGGTGGCTTCTAGCTATCCCTTAGCATCAGTTTTGTTGTTTGGATTCACTGTAATTCAGTTTAGAATTCTTAAGCCATGTTACAATTAACAGACTGTAAAAGTATTTATCCAATAATCTGGATTGGATTTTACTAGATACTAGAGGTGAACAAGCATTTAGGTTTTTCTGCTAACTGTCTAGTCCCCAACACTCTGGCCCTGATTTTAATTGCCCTCCCTGGCAGAAACTGGACAGGGGGCATCTAAACTAAGGGAAGCCACTTCCCCCCCATTCCCCCACTACCCTCTCTGCGCCCCCAGATCCCACTACCTTCCCGCCATGTCCCAACCTTTATCTGCTCTTTTGAGCAGACAAGGACAGCCACAGGAAGGGGCATTCTATTCTGGTGTGCAGGTTTTGTCCAAGATGTGACCTGCAATTTGAGTTGAAGCCCTGAGTAAGACATCAGTCTGTGTCAGTTTCCATGACAGAAAAATCACAGTCGGGAACACAGTTGTGGATCAGAAGAGGCCCAGAGGTAACTTTTAATATTGCCTTTTATGTTGCCTAGTGGGCCGGAAGGCAGGAAGTCTCCTCTGAGCCTCAGAAGGAAGCTTTGGGCTTCCCTTGCACCAGACTACCCCTCCCCCGATCTTTTGTAGTAACCCCTCCCTATTCCCTGATCTCTAAGCAAAAGTCTTCCCCCCCCCCCCACCCCCCCACCCCCACAATGATCTTTGACAGAAACTACCCTCTGCCATCATCCTCCTATCCTGCAATCTTTAATAGAGAATCCACTCCACTTATCTTTGAGCACTATTCCTACGAGTTCCTGACTGCAGCTTGCTGCCCAGATTTTTCCTTGCACGTCAACCAACCAAGTGGTCAATCTGGTGGGATGTTGAGGGGGGCTATACAGAAATGTATCCAAATGAGGCCCTGTCATTAAGTTCGGCAGGGCATGCAGGTCACTGACCTGGCCTGATCCATCGTTTGTTACCAGGCGCCCATGCATCCTTCACAAGATTGCATAAAAATCAAGAACTATGTCAAAGAAAGGAGAAAGGAGAAATACTCCCAAAAGTGAGTGACAGAAGTCAATGGAAGAGACAGAAGGTCCAATAAAACAGACACACAAAATCATTTAATATATTAATAAAAGGATGCTTGATATATGGGCGGCACGGTAGCACAGTGGTTAGCACTGCTGCTTCACAGCTCCTGGGACCTGGGTTCGATTCCCGGCTTGGGTCGCTGTCTGTATGGAGTTTGCACATTCTCCTCGTGTCTGTGTGGGTTTCCTCCGGGTGCTCCGGTTTCCTCCCACAGTCCAAAGATGTGCGGGTTAAGTTGATTGGCCATGCTTAAATTGCCCCTTAGTGTCCTGGGATGTGTAGATTAGAGGGATTAGCGGGTAAAATATGTAGGGACATGGGGGTCGGGCCTGAGTGGGATTGTGGTCGGTGCAGACTCGATGGGCCGAATGGCCTCTTTCTGTACTGTAGGATTTCTATGATATAAATTTTTTAAAACATTTCAGAAATGGGAGGTAGTTATACCCAAATGTGGTTTAATCAGCAAGTATATTTTAAAGGAACGGTCAGTTTCTATACAATACACTGGGGGCAGTCCTCAAGTACTGGCCTATTGCTCAGATTGTGTTTGTATAATTTTGTCATTTTTAGCTGAGCACTATTTTCTCTGTAAAATAAACAGTTAGAAAATGATAACAACTCTCAAAGGGCTTGCCAAGAGGATGTGACTGAATGAGTTATTGGCTGGAATGTTACCACCGTTCACGACGATGGGATTTTCCCATCCCTCTGCAGTGAATGGAGGAGATTTGGCTGGGCGCCAAATTCTCCGACCGCGCTGCAGCGGGAGCATGGCGCGAACGCCCGATAAGATCACGCCCAATGATTTTTTTAATGGTGAAACTATTTGTTAGAAATTTTGTCACAACTGTTCATATGTAAAACAATGCAATTTTATTTTTGAGTCAGCAAGTTGGATTAAATACTTAAATTGTAATTTAGGGACTATTCCCTGGATGTAATTTATACTTGTCTCAAATAAAATGTATTGTAAATGCAATGGAATCCTGTTATACGCAATGGACTGGAACATGCAAACTGTTTAGCAGACTTGCGCGTTACAGACATGCAAACGTAAATCCTTGTTAACCTCAAATTAATTATAATAATTATACAAAATGATGCAAAGCAATTTATTCACGTGGGTTCATTTTGTGCCGTGTAGAGTATTACATATTGAAGTATAATCATTCTGACAACGCAACAGCTATGGTATTATCCATATCATATTGATAAACATGTCAAGTCACTGGCAGGAATTTGCATTTTTACGAATTGTATGCAGCATTCATGAATGAATGTGTTATTTTGAATTAGGTAATTGCCAATTATTTATCTTTTCGTTGTATTATTTGTCCTTCGACTATAATGGGCAGTGGGGAGGTGGGAATCTATGTTGATTTCATTGGGTGGTGGAGAAAATCAGTTTGAGCTGTAATAGAAAGCTGTCCTAATCCTTATTATTGTATTTTTGAAAGGTTCACAACTGGAAACTTCATTGGTCAGCTTGATTGATGGAAATTAAAGGTTCAACACCACTTTTTAATGCAAAGATCATTTGCAGTTCACCAAACTGGCTGATTTATTTAAAAAGATACATTTTGATTTGTAAGTTTGCAAGTTGCGACATTGCTAGAGAGGACCCGGAATGTTATATGATATTTTTGGAACACATTCTTTGTGTGCCACAGAATAAAAGTATCCCAATTAAATTTGCACGGTGCTTCTTAAAATGGCACTGCTCAAATGGGGAAGTGAATGTGATTAGTGCAGTAAATGTTATGGCTATCATCCTATATTTATTGCAATGTTGTGAGTGCCTTTCCACTTTAATAATTCATTAAAGCGTCGAGTTCAATCATCTGCAAAGCATAACCTCCAAGAACATTACGAGATGAAAAAATCTGCCACGTTAAGATCCTATATTAAAGGGGCAGATGGAGCAATTTCCTCAGCAATGTTGCTGTTTGAAAAGAATAATTTGGTTGTATGGGGATGTATGGGATTTGCTTCTACAGCGCAAAACACCAGTGAGCTGTAACCCTGCACTGTTCATAACACAAGGTAAAGTCGTCGTCAAAGTTTTCCCTTGACCACCAAATTAAAGGGGGCTAATTGTATTGTTTTCAGGATTTTATTAGTGCTGAATACCAAAGAGAAGAAATGCAGCTTTGATATGGTTCACCATAATTCAATAGACTGCTGGTGATTTTATCGGAGATACTACATCATCCTTTAAACCTACTTTAATTAATTTCGAGACTTAGGCTAAATTTCAGAATCACCATCACAAAATGTGAAATTGAAAAGTTAGATAAAGTTTATTTATTAGTGTCACAATTAAGGTTACATTAACACCGCAATGAAGTTTACTGTGAAAATCTCCTAGTTGCCACACTCCGACGCCTGTTCGGGTACACTGAGGGAGAACTTAGCATGGCTGATGCACCTAACCAGCACATCTTTCAGACTGTGGGAGGAAATCGGAGCACCCGGAGGAAACCCACTCAGACACGGGGAGAATGTGCAGACTCCACACAGACAGTGACCCAAGCCGGGAATTGAATCTGGGTCCCTGGTGCCGTGAGGCAGCAGTGCTAACCGCTGTGCCACCATGCCACCCATTAGAACAGAATGGACAGAGAAGTAGAGGATCACTTGACCCTTCCCCACAAAGAATCCAGGCCATAAAACTGGGCTCTGTTGCATTGCTAGTTGCAACGTGATGAGATCCAGTGTTGTAAAAAAATAGGGTGGGGTGCTGATCCCAACCATTTTGGCAGCCATGTTGTAAAGAGCATCAGCGCAGGCACCTAGTGTGTGTGCTGGAAATATGTAGAGGGGGTAGATGGTGACATCACTGATGTGCCACACGGCCAGCCATTTTGACCTTGCCTCTCCTGTTAATGTCCTCATTTAAATACTCACAACAGAACAATATGCTCAGATTCATGAGTGACGCTGGCTGCGCCACCCCCGCCCCCCCCCCCCCCCCGGCCTCCCCACCCTCTCATCCCACTGCCCTCCCCACCAGTAGCGTTATTTACAGGAATCCTGATAACAGTCAAAGAACAACAAAGAACAAAGAACAGTACAGCACAGGAAACAGGCCCTTCGGCCCTCCAAGCCTGTGCCGCTCCTTGGTCCAACTAGACCAATCGTTTGTATCCCTCCATTCCCAGGCTGCTCATGTGACTATCCAGGTAAGTCTTAAACGATGTCAGCGTGCCTGCCTCCACCATCCTACTTGGCAGCGCATTCCAGGCCCCCACCACCCTCTGTGTAAAAAACATCCCTCTAATATCTGAGTTATACTTCGCCCCTCTCACCTTGAGCCCGTGACCCCTCGTGAACGTCACTTCTGATCTGGGAAAAAGCTTCCCACCGTTCACCCTATCTATCCCCTTCATAATCTTGTACACCTCTATTAGATCTCCCCTCATTCTCCGTCTTTCCAGGGAGAAAATGTTTGAATCCATTGTTAAGGAAGACTTAGCAATGCACTGAGCAAATTCTAGTAAGAGCAGACCAAGTCTAGGGCCGGGATTCTCCCAGCCCACTGTGCTGCTCGAGTAGCGCAGCGGGCCGCAAAACATCAGCAGTAGCAGGACTGACGACCAGTGTCCGGCCAATCGCGAATCTCCCAGGCTATGTTTTTCTATGTAATCAGGCCGGCACCGAAAATCGACATGGGGCTGATTAGCAAATGGAAACCGTCATTTCCATATGATTAGCGAGCCTGGGACAGTAGTCTCTGAGCCCATTTGTGCCTCCCACCCCACTGGGAGAGGTTCCCACCAGTGGGGTTTACAACTGCTCTCCACCAACAGGAGCCAGGCATGATTACCCCCCTGGTGGGGACAGAGGCCATTGAAGCCCTCCCGCGGGATGTCGGGGACAGGGGTGCCCTTTGAGCAATGCCAGCCTAGCAGTGCCAGCCTGGCACCCCAGCACTGCCCACTGGGCACCGAACAGTGACAAGGGGGCAGGGCAAGAGGGGTGGGGTACACCAGGGGGCCAATAGATGGTGGTGGGGGGGACCTGCTGCGCACTCTGCAATGGGATTGGTGGGGAAGGGAGGGAGGGGCAATTGGGCCTGGCTAGGGGGGTGGCCGGGGGGGTGGGAGGGGAAGAGTCAGGGCTGTACATGGTGGGGGAGATCGGAGTTGGTCATGGGGACTGGAGATTGGGGCTAGCTCGGTGGGAGGGGTCGGTGATCGGGATGTGGTTGGGTATGCTGGCAATCGAGGGAGATGGTCAGGGAAGCCAGTGATTGGTGGTGGGGAGGGATTGGTGGGGGGGGGGGGCGGTGGTGGTTGGGGGGGGGGGGGGGGGGCGGTGGTGGTTGGGGGGGGGGGCGGTGGTGGTTGCGGGGGGCGGGGGGGAGCGGGTTGGGTCGGGGATAACATTGGGAGGCCTGCCATCGGGATCATTGACATTCTGAAGTAACATTTCTGTTGTTGGGCCACTCAGGGGCCTTGCAGTACTCACCAGAATGTGTCTCCTGACTAGTGGTGGTTGTTGCACCCTCTACAACCTGACAATCAGGAGGGCACAGGCCTTGCCACCAGAGCTTTGATCAGAAGCTCAGTTTTGAGGAAGAGGAGAGTAGGGAAGGGAAGGCCCATTCCATGTGGCATATCATCACATGGAATGGGCTGTCAATGAGCATCTCATCATAGTACATACAGTTCCTTTGAAAAAATTCCCCAGATCACCCGCTGCTTCACAATTCCCCACATTTCCATACCTCTGCTCTGGTTCATCACAACATCCCTGCAGTATAAGGGTCTGGTATATACTGGGTTAACGTGGGACTTTGTACAATACTCCCCATACGTTGTTGTAAGAAGGCACATGATACAGAGCTAGGGTCTTTCTGGTGTTAGCCAGAGATGTCTTAAAACTTAGACATGGAGAGAGCTCTTTGCCTGTACTCTTTTTTGTATGTATATATATAGTTACAAGTCGTTAATAAAGACTTGCTGTTAACATACTGAAGACTACAAAGACTTCCTTAACAGACATGTACTGTACCCAACACCCTTGCAACAATCCCCTTGGCCACAATACTGAAATAAAAGACATCACGGAAAAACATTATTCAAAAACATTTCAAATCCTCCACAGAAAATTCATCAATTCGCTCCTGTGCTTTCCTATGCCTGTCTTGTGAGTGCCTTCACCTGGTCAATGCAGTACTATTCCATTGGCTGCAGCATGGTCGATAGAAGTCTGCTAATGGCCCCTGGGGAAGATTGTAAATCGCCTTGCAGGATGCCCTCAAGCAGCTCTGAGCTACGGGAGTGCAGTTGAAGAGTGCACCACCTCAGTGTAACCATCAGCAGTCTGACTTGGTTAGCTGACAATAGCAGGGGTATTGGCAGAATTGCAGCAATGACAGCACAGACTCTGTCATCTTGAGAGAGAAAGGACAGCAGGTCCATGCATCGTGGAGCCACTGCCACCTCCCCAGGGGTGTCATCTCAACAATCCAGGTAATGTCCTGGAATACAGATTGCTAGGCTGCTGTGAGACCCTGCAAGACCCTTTCAGCATTGGTATCTGCCAACGGTATCGGTCTGAGCCTGCATAGCATCACACCGGGCAAGCAAAGATTTCACAACCTCTGTCTGCAGCATTCACTGTTGCATGTCCTCTCCTTGTGCTGCAGTGGAAGCTGGAACATTGGCCATCAGACACTGCATCCCAACTGGGTTTGCATTTGCCCTTATGCAGTCAGCCACCACTTCCATGTGGAAGCGAATGGGCTCCAAGCTCTGTGTGAAGTCTTGTGCCATGTTAGAGGCAGATTCCTCCATGTTCTGATTTGACATGAGTTGATTTATTATTGTCACATGTATTGGGATACAGTGAAAAGCATTGTTTCTTGCGTGCTATACAGACAAAGCATACTCACATAGAGAAGGAAAGGAAAGTGTGCAGAATGTAGTGTTACAGTCATAGCTATGGTGTAGAGAAAGATCAACTTAATATGAGATAGGTCCATTCAAAAGTCTGATGACAGAAGGGAAGAAGTTGTTCTTGAGTCAGTTGTTACGTGTCCTCAAACTTTTATATCTTTTTCCCAATGGAAGAAGATGGAAGAGAGTATGTCTGGGATACGTGGGGTCCCTGATAATGCTGGCTGCTTTTCCGAGGCAGCAGGAAGTGTAGACAGAGTCAATGGATGGGAGGCTGGTTTAAGTGATGGACTGGGCTTTGGCCACAACCCTTTGTAGTTTTTTGCAGTCCTGGACAGAGTAGGAGCCATACCAAGCTGCGATACAACCAAAAAAAATGCTTTCTATGGTGAGAGGCATAGTTGATTTGATTTGATTTATTATTGTCACATGTATTGGGATACAGTGAAAAGTATTGTTTCTTGCGCGCTATACGGACAAAGCATACTGTACATAGAGAAGGAAAGGAAAAAGTGCAGAATGTAGTGTTACAGTCATAGCTACACTCAGGGGCAATTCAGCATAGCCAATCAACCTAACCCACACACCTTTGGATTGTGGGAGGAAACCGGACCAGCTGGAGGAAACCCGCGCAGACATGGAGAGAACATACAAACTTCATACAGTCATCTGAGGCTAATATCGAATCTGGGTCCCTGGTGCTGTGAGGCAGCAGTGCTAAACACTGTTCCACCACAACACCCATGTTTATCCCTCTCTAATGTACTATATCCATAGGAAGCTATTGTGGGAAGAGGTTGCAGGTTTTTCTAAGCGAGGCCTGAACTTCACAGACTCAGATTGTCTGCAAGAACCTGAGAGGGTGCAAGAACAGAGAGATGGGGCAGCCAGTCACCATTGTTCAGCACAAAGAATGAAGCTTATGCTCAGATTGGAGAAAACAATCTTATACAGATTTAAACAAGGCTGGAAGATTTGCCTAGCTTTGGCTAGAGGGAAGGATCTCCAGGGTAATCTTCATCATGAAAGTCAGTTTGGAGCTTAGAAGTTACCCAACTGGAAAAGGGAAAAAGAAGAAAGCTGTCAGCAGCTGAGAATTTGTTCCTGAAGTATGAAAGATCCACTTAAGTAAAGTATAACCACGGGGGGGAGATTTTTGGTTGTTTTAAATTTTAAATGGAGAAACCTTTCTGTTGTTGAGAGTATAAGTTGCCTTCAGAAAGTGTTTAGTCAATATTGCTTCTGGTTTGTTTGTTAGAGCGAAAGTCATAAAACTTGAAGTCTTGTCAAGTGATCCTTTCAGTCAGTCACTGGAAGTTCTTTTCAGAAGTAATCAGATCGTAACAGCATTAAAGAAACCTACTGCGAAAGCAATTAAGCCAAGCTGCGGTAAACTGAAAAACTGAAGTATGAAGATGTAAAGGATAACATATCATTTATGTCTCCTCATTCAAATGTAGACTATCGAGCTCCCTAATGAGGTTGCCATATGTGGGATTCCCATTCACAGCTGGATAAACTGTAGAGGAAAAACAAATAGAAATAGTCAATTATGTCTGGTTCCATGATTCTGTAACATGTTCAGCTATGTATGGTTGAACTTTGACAAACTTTGAAGATGATGTGCAACGAAGATTGCCAACTTTTCAGTATTATAAACAGGTTTTGTTAATCTTGTGTTTCATTTATCATGTCTCCTGATATGTGCCATTAGATTGTTTCGTACAAGGGCATTTATATTCTCTTCTCTTAATATGCCACATGTTTAAAATAGCAAATGTCTTTAATATTTAATGATGTGGAGATGCCGGCGTTGGACTGGGGTGGGCACAGTAAGAAGTCTCACAAGACCAGGTTAAAGTCCAACAGGTTTATTTGGAATCATGAGCTTTCGGAGCGCCGCTCCTTCATCAGGTGAGTCTCCATCTTTGATTTTGGATATTTAAGGCCTAACAAATTGCAGGAGGGGATAAAATGGAGCCCACAAGAGCAGGAAATGTGGCGTCTGAAGTAGCATTCATTGAGGTGGGATGCGAATTTTCAATTTTCCGATGGCGGGTTGAGATACAGAGCTAAAATCGGCGACCTGCTTGTGACAGGTCGAGCATTATGCCAGCCTGTGCAGAGGAACTGGGTTCCCACTTGTAAAGTATTTGCATGTTATGAATGCTCATTAGCATAAAATAGTTTTTAATAAAATCCTAGCCTCAGGTTGACGTCTGTGACACAGTCAATGTTATGCATCCTCGTGAGTAAATTCTTTCAGTTTGCTTAGTTGTAAATTCCTCCTTCAGCTTAACTAAAATATTGTTTTGTGTTGAATCTCTGAATTTTACTGGCACGCCCGTCCCGATTCCGGAGGTGGGCGAGGCTCGGAGGACGACATTCTCCGTTGGTCTCAGGCGGGATCGTACGAACCTCAGGCAGACGTGCTGGTAAAATTCCGCCCCCTGTCTCTCCATCTTTGATGTTACCAAACCGACCCCTCACTATCGATATCAGAATCTGTAAGTTTATGCAGTGAAAGATGTTATCCTGGCAGCATGCTGTCTGGTTCACTGTTGACTTTGAAGTTTTTGACCGCCATTGGCCTGAATCTTTAGGGTGGTGGGGGCTCTGGAGACTTGGCGGGGACACATTGCCGCCAACTCCCGCAGACCCACTGCCAACTCACGCCCCAACAAACATTGATTGGCAGAAGACGGGGCTTCCATTCTCAGTTGGATGGAAACCCCGCCTTGGAGAGCTGCTGGCCAATCAGATTGATAGTGAGCACAGGGGATAGAATAAAGACAAAATACTGCAGATGGTGGAATCTGAAACAAAAACAGAAAATGCTGGAAAATCTCAACAGGTCTGACAGCATCTGTGGAGAGAGAATAGAGCCAACATTTCAAATAAGGATTACCCTTCGTCAGAGCTAAAGACAAAGAAAATAGGACAAGATTTATACTATGAGGGTCGGGGAGGCTGTAATTGGGCAAAAGGAATATAAAGGCTGATGATAAAGGCTGAGAAAGGTGCTAAGAATGTCCGTTAAGAGATCGGAATGTGTGAAGGGCAGAACAAAAGTGCAGATTGTCAGAGGATAGCCTGAGGAATGTGGCAGTTGGCCTTAGGGGTGGGGGTTTGAAGATAAGACAGAATGCGAGTACTGGTACTTGTCGGGTAAGAATTGTAGTCATCCAGGAGGCTGCAGAGTGATGCATATTTGTGAAGGAGCTCGAGAATTCTCGGAAGTTGAGATGACTGCAGAGATCAGAGAGTAGGGTCTGTACAAAAGTTGGAAGTTGATTGGGATCAGTGCTGTGGTCATAGAATAACACAGCAACTGTGCAGAGGCTGTACACTTGTTCAAGTTTGTGCAGGGCATTGAAGAGAAATTGGGGTCAGGGAATAGACTGAAGACTGGAGGCTGAAGGTTAATCCAGAGTCTGTGTGAAGGTTGAAGGCCAATGATCTGTGCAATGGTTGGAGATACTGTGGTTGTTGGATAACCCAGAGTAGTGACAGCAGGTGGCAGAGGGCAGGCTGTTCACTTTATAGTGTTCTGTGAATCTTGGACAGTTGTGCAGCATTGGGTATTTACTATTTTAGTTCTCCAACCCAAACAATCCAGCTTCTTTGCCTGATTAGTAGCAATTATTAGTACCCAGACCCATAGTATGGACATTCTATAAGGTTTACTACCAGTTTGTCCAGCAGGAAAAAGACAGGTGCACCTGAATAGCAGGGGGTGCCAAAGACATGGCCATATCTCGGGAGATTTTGTGCTATGATCTATGAGTTTATTCTCAACAGTTTCTCCTTGCTAAGGTATCATCTAGGCAGCATCTCAACACATGGGTTCTGCAATCTCAAAGCAGCTCTGTCATCTATCCTGATGGCTATATATCTGCTGACAAAGTGCCTAGTAGTAGGGGCATAGCAGGAGGAGGCCCTAAGCTGTGGATTCTGGTTACCCACATGCATGTTGCTTTCCAGTGGGAGCTGCAGAATGACAGTCCATCAAATATTTTGCCTCATATGAACTTCTTCAGATTTTGTGGTCAAATGCTCCTCTGGATTTCATAAGGAAAGTTAGGTCCACCTGCCCTGGACTCCCTTTTCCCTCCTTCGTATCAGATCCTCCTGAAAGTCTCTCCTCTGCACCCACCTTCATGTTGGCAGGTGCCCATTGCCCATCCCAGTTTCTGGAGGCCGGCAGCTACTTTCTACTTGTCACATTATAATGGAACTCAGGAGTTCGAAAGGCCCACAACACACGTTTCCTCTGGTAAATGCATTTCACACTTGCTCGATCTCCACCCAAAACCCATCCCAAATTAAAACTGATCTCTACGCTCATGAAAGAATTGCACAAGAAATGTGCAAATGGTTTAAGTTTTGAAATTATAAATTAGCCCTTGGCAAGAGAAAAAGGGTGGCATTAGGACCAAGGTCGTTTTCAGAATACGAGCACAGTTGAAATGAACATGTATAAAAGTAATGAACAACTACAGTGATTAAAGTGCAGATGTGATTCAGGAATGTAGCCCCTGAATAGTTGAGCCTGTCATTTCCCTTTAATAGCATTCTAGAAAATTAAGCTTAAAATCCCAGTACCATGTAAAAAGTTGGAATATTGACTTCTGATGGGATTTTTGACATTCATCTTCCCTTTCCCATTCAGCATCTGAAATCTGACAACAGTCATTAGTAATTTCACTCAGCACATGGCCTATCGGATTCAGCTGTTTAGGCTAATTACTCGACATTTCCAAACTGCTTTCCTCACAGCTCAGATTTCACTTAATGATTAGTTTCTTGAGTATATCAGTCAACAGAGAGCGGACATGAAAACCACAGAGCAGGAGGCAGTCTATAGGTCAGGCTCTCTGACTGGGAACTAACTCAAAATACAACACAACAGTACCATATAATAGTATGCTTGTCAACTTTTATAATGCTGAAAAATCTGCGGCTAGGCATGCTTATTCTGAAGCATTGCTTAATGCAGCATGCGATGTTTATTACGTTAATGTTTACACCGTCACTGTTACTTGTTTCACTCACTTCTTAAATGTGTAAGTTGTGCTAACTATTTTTTTTCCCCCTAATTGGTAACTAAATTTTTGCTGGCTTGCAAAGATTGTACATGTGATATACAGGGGCTCACCAACAGAAGGTATTGAAAAATCAGTTACTGGCTATATAGAGGAGGAATGCAATGGTAAGGGGTTCCACTGCATTGAGCCATGCAGATGTTAGTTGTGGGTTTTAAAGTTTATTTATTATTTACTAGTCACAAGTAAGGCTTACATTAACACTGCAATGAAGTTACTGTGAAATTCCCCTACTCGCCACACTCCGGCACCTGTTCGGGTCAATGCACGTCTTTCAGAATGTGGGAGGAAACCGGAGCACCCGGAGGAAACCCACGCAGACATGGGGAGAACGTGCAAACTCCACACAGACAGCGATCCAAGCCGGGAATCGAACCCACGTCCTTGGCGCTGTGAAGCAGCAGTGCTAACCACTGTGCCACCATATCGCCCCACGTGCTGCCGTGTGTTTGCAGCCACAATCCCTTGCAGGGCAAGTGGCTAACTTGAGCTATCTTTCTGAGGAAATAGCAATTGATTACCAAGTCTTTTCCTACAGTGAAGGTTAGATTCAGCCAAGAACCAATCTTCCGCATCTCAAAGAATCTAGTTCAAGCACAAAGGTTGGAAAGAATTCATTTGCTCTTTCTCTCAACCAATGACTGGCATAAGGGGCACAAAATGATAAATTAAGTTGCAGGTGAGAGGAGAAACAATAATTGTTTTGACTGGTATCTCCCAGACATTCTCAATACTGCAGTGGTCCATGATCTGGTTATGATCAAGTATTGCAGTTCTTCAAATGGCTCTACAAATGTCATTCCTTAACAGATTTTTCACTGTTCATTTCCAAGCACTTTAACATTAGAATTATCAAGGTCTAATATAATGTGAATCTTCAGAATAATTTTTTTAATTTTCTGAAAAAAGACATTTTGCCAAAGCTTTTCATCTTGCACTCATCAGGACAATCACAAGAATACCAGTATCAGAGAAATGACAACTTTATATTGTATGAGAAGAAAGTGCTGATTGGTTGGCAAGTGGACTTTGATTGGTAAAGGTGTTGCCATGGAGAATGCACCAGTTCACAGTGACTGACAGTTAACTGCCAAGCATGGAACTCAACAAAGATGTTTAGGAGAGCTGGACCTAGCAGGGATCCCATGGCAACTCTATATATTTGGGCATACATGGCATACGATATCTTAAGCAATATCAAATTCTGTACTACTTCGTGACTATTTTTAATTTTAATTGTGGAGAAGCATTGAACTGGCAGTGATGTGGCTTACAAACATGGTCTTTTGATGATTTATTTTCTACCTTTATTTACTTACATTAGAACAAGATTCCAATTCTAGCATAAATATTCATATTAAAAGCAATCCTTGCCTTGACACATGTCCATCTCTAGAATAAATGTTCTTTGCAAGAGAACAAATATCTAAAGCCCAGAATAATCCCATTGATATATAATAGTTCCCAATTTGTATTCCTGTCAGAATGATGTCCTGAATCCAGAGTAAATATCGAAACAATGAACATAATTATAGAAAACATTTATACACATTGTCACTCACAGCGTCTGATATAAATAATCAGGCTCAGTTTTATAATAATCTGACTGAAGGATCACCTTGCAGCAAACTATTCCTGACACTCTAGTAAAGCAAATCTGTTTGAACACTCTTGTGCAATGATGCTGTTTATTTAATGCCACATAATCCTGCATTAACATTGTTGCTGTAATGAAATCCTCAACACTGATTGTTACAGAACCAATTAAGTTCAGAAACTTGACTTTTGGATTTCAGCACCAAAAAAATTAAATCTATCATGTCTCTTTCTAAAGACTAATTGGATTTCAGATCCCCACACACTTATTGTCCTCCCTGCTCATTTTTGAGTCAGACTCCTCATACAAACCCAAAACAGCTAGTGATCCGCATGTGCCAGAATAGCAAACCCTCCGGGGACTAATTGTTTAAAATGCATTTGTTTCATTGAAGAACCAAGATTGAAAGCGAAGGTCACAATATAGTGAGAAGAGCAAGGGGATAAGATAAAACAGAAGATGGCGGTCAGGTGACCCCAGATTTGGGTTATAAAAGTCTGAAGACTGAAGGAGGTAAAAAATTTAATTTCAAGATGCTATGAAAAAATAAGTCGAAGGAAAATAATGAAATGAGCATTTATTTCAACAAAGTGAGGATCCAGTGAGGACAGTCGTTTCAACTTGAAATTAGATTTTGATCCATCATCTATGCAGATTACTTCTTCATTAATTCGATGGATTTAATTTAAGTGGTTACAATTAAAGGAATACATAGGACAACAAAATATTTTAAGATTTAATTACACATATTGAATACACCTCGAGGCATCCTGAAAATATTTTACATATAAACTTACTAATAATATCTAATTAAAGGCCAATTAATGGAAGACTGAGTCAAGATAAAATAGTTCCATAAACCAAAATGAAATGAGCATTTTTAAAAGTGGGTTTATTTTTCTATCACACTTTGATCTACCTCAATAAAATCCAGGCAACTATCACAGCCATGAAGTGTACAAATCACACAGCTATGTCTATAGGATACATCTCAGTGAGAAGGATATTCAGCCGTGTGAAAGTTGTACACCATTCCTATCACTGTTAGAAAATGCTTCCCTGTAGACAGCAAGCCATTTGATTTCAAATGCTGCTGCCTCAGTTATGAATATATTATCTTTCTGGTTCAGCATTTCCCTGACTCGCAAGCTACAAAGTGCTGCAACTCAGAACATAATCCTTTTCAGATTTGAATTGGTTTATATTCATGGAGGGCCCTAGTACCCCATTCCAGGCAATGCCAAATTGGGCTAGTTTTTGATATTGATGTCCATTCTGCCATTGTGCTACTTGCTCTGATGTTTGATTCTGGGTGCAGCAAGCATCTAATGTCCAACACAGTGATCTATTTCATAGCTCTTTCACTTGCCCAGTTACCCTCTGAGCAGTCCCTGTATGGAGAAAAGAGCACGTCTATATATACACACCAACATGTGCCATTTATTTATGTGAACTCCATGTCAGTTCTCTGTCCCACTCCTGCTGTGATTGAAGTATCATTTTTCGGCCTAGGTACAGTTCAGGTACATTCCTGTATCCTGACACTGGTGCAGATTAGTAATATGTTCCAAGCTCATATTTTGCCCCATCGTAGTAATTATACCCAGTAAGTCAGACTTGAAAGGGAAGAGAGTTTCAATTCTCTTTTATACTAGTGTTTGCCGGAATTAAGCCGGTTTGTGCTTTCTCTAGCATGAGATCAATTCTGTAGTGGTCTGATTTACAGACATGCACAAGCAGGTGGAGAAGGGCACTGCACACCATTACTCACTTTCAAAGAGAAGCCAGGTTATTTCAAAACAAATGCTTGCATTAGAGGAAACAATGAATGGGGATTTGATGAAGAAATCTCTGCTTACTGCTTCTATTAGTCATTAATGAGTGTCTCAAGACAGGTATTGGAATGTGGGATATCTAATGAGTATCATATTTTCTGCCCCTGGTCTTTGAAGACAGTTCAAGAAATCAGTACAAACTAGGTGAGTGGGGGAAAGAATGAATGCAGATTTAGCAACGGTGAATGAGATCAGAGCTAACACTCACATTCTATGTTCTGCGCATCCACACTTTTAACATTTACTTATTAGTGTCACAAGTAGGCTTACATTAACACAGTAATGAAGTTACTGTGAAAATCCCCTAGTCGCCACACTCCGGCGCCTGTTTGGGTACACTGAAGGAGAATTTAGCATGGCCAATGGACCTAACCAGCAAGTCTTTCATAGAATCATAGAATCCCGACAGGGCCATTCAGCCCATCGAGTCTGCACCGACCACAATCCCACCCAGGCCCTATTCCCATAACCCCACTTATTTACCCTGCTAATCCCCCTGACACTAGGGTCGATTTAGCATGGCCAATCAACCTAACCTGCACATCTTTGGACTGTGGGAGGAAACCGGAGGACCCGGAAGAAACCCACACAGACACAGGGAGAACGTGCAGGCTCCGCACAGACAGTGGCCCAAGCTGAGAATCGAACCCAAGTCCCTGCCGCTGTGAGGCAGCAGTGCTAACCATTGTGCCACTGTGCCGCCCTAATCCATCATGAGATTTAAAAACTGTAGGGCTCCCAGGGATGCTTTATGAGATTTATTAATTTTTACTTACCTTTTTCTGGTCTTGAATTGCCGGCTCCACCTGGCATGATTCTTCTTTCAGCACAGAGTGAGAGCATTTCTGTGGAGCACAACTAACCCGCCAATGGTTCCCCTCCCTCTTGGGAGGAGGTGCTTTACATCTTCAGTACTCCACGCACTCTGGACAAGAATGGTTAAACCCTGCCAGTAAAGGCAAATAAATGGAACTGTCAGACAAGATTGAGAATGGAACTGGCATCTCTATGGACTAAGAGTCTGGATATTATAGTGACTAGGTAATAGTTTTCATTTTAAATTCCGTCTGTTCCTTTCCATTCTGCTGTCCAAGTACCAGATATTCCATCTCCATCCACTTAGATCAAACCACCCTGAATATATTTCTTTCTACAATTTAACAGTCTGTTGACTGTTCGCGTTTGAACTACGAACACAGATTTATTTCTGTCCGTTTGTTTTCGGTCTTTACGTGTCTCTCCTCCAGCTCATTTTCCACAGGATAGAAAAAGCAAAATATTTGGGTCTCAGGTCTACAGGCTGCAGCCTGGCTACACCATCAGTATTGAGTATTCCCCATGGGTGCCAGTTGTTGAGAAAGATTGTCAACACAGATGAAACGAACACAGATTACAGTGACTAATTACATGGCTTGAAAAGGATACAAAACTGCACTTGAAGGAGTTGTGTTCTTGAAATTCTTGCAGTTGTACAAGAGAGCTGGGTGCGAAATGGACATAGTTGCAGTGCTTTCGAGTTGTAACATTGATACAATGTAGAATGTCAATGCTATCATTGGGACGTGCTAATGAGCTGAGCATCTGTAATTCTGGATCCTCTCAATACACTTCAAAGGGAATATTACTGATTCAAGAGCTGCTCCGGTAAAGGCCTGGATTATAGATTGCCTGCTCCCCTCTCCCACATCCAAACCAAAGAATGTTGGCTGGAATTCACCAGCCATTCACGCCAGCGGGATTCTCTGGCCCCGCCGGCAGCACACCCCCACTGGCCGGTTTCCTGCCTGGTGGGGTGACATCAGTGGGAATTCCCATTGGGAGTGGCGGGACCAGAGAATCCTGCCGGCGGGAAACACTCGGCTGGGAAGTCGGAGAATCCCACCCATTACATGCCACAGATAGAGCCAGGTGGGGTGAATAACAAATCAAAGAGGGGATATTCTGAAATATTAGGCAGGCTTTTCTGGCCGTGTGCACCCCAAGACCTGCCCGAGGTCGACGGACCTTTAAATGGTCTGCCAAATTTGCTGTCCCACTACGATTCCTGCAGTGGGTGAAACAGGAGAATTTACCCCATTGTCGATCTGATGGTTTTATATCTAAGTGTCAGTTCTGATGCTGCTGATTAACTGTTTGTTCCGAGCAAGGATGATAGCTTAAAATGGAGGTCCAACCATTTCTGTTATATTAAAGAGATCTCTAAACTGTTGCAAAAGTGCAGCTTCCAGACAAGATCTTTGGCATGGCCATTAAAGGAGATGACAATAGTCCAATTCGATCAGAATTCTTGGGAGACAAATCATTTAAATTGATTTGCATGTACACAGCTCATTGAAGTAATTCTCATGGTGATCTGCTTTGTATTGCACTGAACAGAACTAATTCTAGACCCCAAAACTGGTCTCTATACTAGAGTAGCCCATTAAAGTTTATTTATTAGTGTCACAAGTAGGCTCACATTAACACTGCAATGAAGTTACTGTGAAGATCCCCTCGTCTTGTTTATAAATAGATGCACGGGTTTGTTGAAACTAAAGCATGGTAAAGAGAGTAACTTCAAACAGCAGTGCCTTTTAGATATTTTGTGCCTTTTAAATATTTTGTCGTTCGGTATATTGACCTTACAACCTCATTGTATTTTAAGTAAAAAGGTGCTCCTGAGGATATTCTGCAATAGGAGATGTCATTCCTTTGAAAACATCTTACTTTGCCCTGAATAATTGTTTTATTCAGAGGTCAGGCAGTTAATATTATGACAGGATTGCTGCCCACTTCACGGTCGCCCAACCACAGCTGGTCAGACCTGTCTGTCAATAAAACTATTACAGTCTGCTGCCCAGCCTGAGAAACACATGTCCTTGACCTGAAACTCACCACATAACATCTTCTTTTCCACGTTAAAGCACAAAGCCTGCATCTGACATTGGAATGGAATGGCACTCAAATATTTCAGATGTCCCCAGCAACTTTAAATAAAGTTATATTCATTAATAAGTTACGTAGAGGATCTTTCATTTCCCTGTAGTGCACTGCTAGGAAACAAAATGATGCAACAATGAGTCACATTATGCATTCCTGTCACACAAGTTCAGATCCCTCTATTACTGTTGTCTGTAATAGCCCTAATGTTCACGTCACCTGTACTCCGCACAATGCCTTCTGCATAATTATCAGAAAAATATAAAAAATGCTTCATAAGTTATATTGCGCATAGGTAACAAAAAACTGGCGATTAATTTAAGGCAGTAATATGATCTCGGGCTTAAGCTGACATTCATAAAACAGCCAGATGTCAGTCTTGTGGTTTATGATGTGATTAGACTGTTGCACTGAATTGCTGTTTTGTTAGTCAATGCACTAGCCATTAACCTATGTTTATTGAACATATAATATTGTTATATTCACAACCCGAACCCAGGTGTGGATCAGTGAAAAGCAGAAAGAGTTTCACACATGTTTGAGATTAGGCGCTAACGCTGACTGCTGGACACAGCCCTTCACTGATAACATGTGACCACTCGGAAGCAAATCCGAGAGATGAAAGTCATTCACAGGAACTAGAATGTACCCCATATATCATAAACATATATCCATTTGCTGCCAGGATATGTGTATCCTAATCATTTCTGTATAACCAAGGTGATGTAACTTGTGGTTTCCCATGTCCATTTGTGTGCACATTCTTGTTGTCATACTCATGTCCATCTTTTCAATTTCCTTCTTTTCTGCTTACCTTTCCTAGATACTTCTGACTGTAACCCTACATTCTGCACTCTCTCATTTCCTTCTCTATGAATGGTATGTTTTGTCTGTATAGCGTGCAAGAAACAATACTTTTCACTGTATATTAATACATGTGACAATAATAAATCAAATCAAATCAAATGAAATACTTCTCCCTTGTCATTATGCCTCCTTTAATTTCATCCCTCTAGGGCACTCTGTCTTCCCAAATCCCTACCCGAACACTTCAACATTACTCGACCATCCAACTCTCCTGCCACCGTCCTAGGTTTGACCCCTCTTAGGTAAGTTTGCAGCTTCCCTTTGTGCCTCTCTTGACATTATCTGAAAGACCTATTGAGGTCTTTGTGATTGCTTCCTTTTGAGTACCAACCCCTAACTGCCCCATCCCTCTGTCTCACTGACTTTTCTGCCCAGTGCCCCCATAAGGGCTGATCTTTTGAAACTCCTCCTCACCACTCCTAGCACTGACCAACAGATCATCTATCATTGTGTCTCACCTCCCTCCAGAATGTTTGTTCACGCGTCAACAAGGATGTATATTCCACATGATTATATCATGGCAGCCTTGACAGAAACCTGGCTGAAGGGTAATTATCTCTTTCCCCTTAAATGAACCCCCTCCCCCAGCTGCCTTTAACTTTTACCACTTGCCCCGCCATGATTGTTGCAGTAGTGAGGTGACACTTGTCATCAAACCACACCTTGGCCTGACCTTCTACTTTACCGACACTTTTTCCTTCTTCGAGCTTCTTGCTTTTTATCACTTCTCTCACCTCATCTAAAATCCTCATCTTCCACCACCCACCCACCCAAGTACCATATGAACGTTCTCACTGAGATATCATCACTGCTTTTCAACTTGATGGGTGGCATGCTGGCACAGTGATTAGCACTGCTGCCTCACAGCGCCAGGGACTCGGGTTCAGTTCTCACCTTGGGTGACTGCCTGTGTGGAGTCTGCACATTCTCCCCATGTCTGCATGAGTTTCCTCCGGGTGCTTTGGTTTCCTCCCAGATGTGTAGTTTAGGTGGATTGGCCATGCTAAATTGACCCTTAGCGTCAGGGGGAACTAGCAGAGTAAATATGTGGGGTTACGGGGATAGGGCGTGAGCGAGATTGTTGTCGGTGCAGACTCAATGGGCCAAATGGTCTCCTTCTGCACTGTAGGGATTCTATGATTTTACTTCAGGTTTCACACTGAGAAATTTCTCAACCTCAGTGATTCCACCTTTGATTTCAATTCATCACTCCCACAAGGTTGTTTTAAAGTTAATTTATTAGCCACATGTAGAATTACACATTAACACTGCAATGAAGTTATTGTGAAATTCCCCTAGTCGCCACACTCCGCGCCTGTTCGAGTACACTGAGGGAAAATTTAGCATGGCCATTGCTCCTAACCAGTACTTCTTTTGGGCTTGTTCATATGAGACTTTAACCGTCAGGCAACAGATGGCAGTCTGGTGAAGTAACTCTGGAAACTTTACTTCTGTTATAAAGTAATACTTAACAAAACAGGGCAGCAATGTTAGGGGCGTATGGTTCTTGCTTCCTGGTTTGGCTTAGGGCATGGATCGACACTTGGACTACCTCTTTGTCACTTCTGTGCTCTTCTGCTGGAAGGTTTCTTTTTGGGAGTCAGTGCAGACTCGATGGGCCAAATGGCCTCTTTCTGCAGTGTAGGGATTCTGTTGTTCTATGGCAGGCTCTGTAAACTTCAACTGCAAAGTTGGGGTGCACCTTGGTGACTGAAGACTACTGTTTATTAACTCTTTTCAAACCACAACCCACAGTATATCAGTGATATTCCCGAACTTTGATCAGTCCAGGCATTGCATGAATAGATTCTGATTGGCCAAGTAATACGCATATAGTGGATGATCACTTACTGAATAGTCTGAGCTCATTGTCTTGGATTTTGCTTAATTGGTCTGACTTCCTAATTAAGCCAGACACTTATTTTATTGGCCAAAATCTTCTGTCCTCGTTTGCGGCTGGGATTTTCCAGTGCTGCTGAAAGTTAATGGCGTTTTGACTGGAATGCCAAATATTTGGGTCTCGCTCGCAATGGGTCACACCACGGACGAGACCAGAGAATCCTGCCCACTTTGTCCACTGTGGTTAGCACTGCCGCCTCACAGCACCAGGGACCTCGGTTCGATTCCCAGCTTGGGCCACTGTCTGTGTGGAGTCTGCACGTTTTCCCCATGTCTGTGTGGGTTTCTTCCCACAATCTGAAAGATGTGCTGGTTAGGTGCATTGGCCATGCTAAATTCTCCCTCAGTGTACCCGAACAGGTGCCGGAGTGTGGTGACGAGGGGATTTTCACAGTAACTTCATTGCAGTGTTAATGTAAGCCTACTTGTGACACTAACAAATAAAATAAACTTAAATGATTATATCAGTCACTTATAGATAACTTTTTTATCGGCCATCTGTTAGGTGATGTGTTTGGAATGAGCTATTTAACTTTTAAAACAAATTGCAAATTTACTTATAAATCTGTGCAAAACAATATCAAACTAATACAGGGGATTGCTGTAGGTGATACTTACAGAAGGTAATACTTACAATCTATATAGTGTGCATAAGATTTTTGCATTGCAATAATGTGTTGAGAAGATGAGGGAGTGAAATATCCTTATACATTCTGTTAATACAGTCATGAGGAGCAATAATCAATATAATCACCAGATATTACTGATTCAAACTTGAACAATTGCAAGTCTCTCACTGATACAGCAGCATCCTGCAATTAACTCTGCTTGTAAAATAACACAGTCATGTGATACTAAGGGACTGAAGTTTAATGCACTTTGTGCGATTGTAACAAACTAATTATTAAACATCACTTTCCCTATAAATTGCACTGGCTAAATATCAGGCCTTTGGCCTTCCATTCATCATGACATTTCTGCAGCTCAACCATATCCTCACCTCCACTTCGATGCCCGAGTTCCCATAACTCTCTCTCACCCTGGCAGTTGTTGGCACAGTGGTTAGCACTGCTGCCTCCCAGTGACAGGGACCCGGGTTCAATTCCTGGCTTGGGTCACTGTCTGTGGGGACTCTGCAACTTCTCCCCGTGTCTGCCTGAGATTCCTCCGGATGTTCCGGTTTCCTCCCACAGTCCAAAAGACATGCTGGTTAGGTGCATTGGCCATGCTAAATTCTCCCTCAGTGTACCCAAACAGGTGCCTGAGTGTGGGGATTTGGGAATTTTCACAGTAACTTAATTGCAGCGTTAATGTATTTGTGACGCTGATAAATGAACTTAAAAAGCTTCTCTGGTGTAGATCCTCATCTTCACTCTCTTAAATCCAAGGGACACAAGCTTGAACGGACATGGCAGAGAACTGGTTCAGTTAATCACTGTCAAATATAGTCGGACCTCATAAAGTATTATCAAGTCCTGCTCTGAGCTGCCAGAACTGCCCACTATTCCAGGAGTATCCTGGATAAAAATAATCCTCGGCTACTTCTTTTCCTCCGCTACCTGTCTATAATTCTCTCCTTAAACTGCTGCGCTTTCCTCCTTTCTTTCCTCCTTTCGGACACTCCTTAAAACCTGCCAATTCGAGCCATCTTCCTTCAGAGTTCTTTGTACCATTCTGTCAGATTTTGTTCGATAAGGCAGCTGTGAAATGCCTCAGAACGTTTAAATGCATTAAAGGTACTATGTGAATGCAAGTTGTTGTTAAGTTAAATGGTAATAAGTAGATTGTGAGTTTGTTCACAGTGTTAAGTTTACAATGTTAATAAATACTGATGAGAACTAATTGTATGAACTGACAAAGAACACGGAGGCGAAACGGGCTGATGGTTATGGATTTGGGCTCATGCCAGATCTTCCACTAGTGGGTGCACCTCTAGTGCTCCCTGCTGACCTTGTTCTATAATGCAACATAAGCACACAAGAATGAATACACAGTCCCCCTGGCGTACAGTACATGGCACGTCAATGGCACAGGGACAGGAAGTGGTTTATCAGCACCACCAGCTTTTGAAGCCACTCTCAAAGGAATCGCTGGCTACTTTCAAAGAATGTCCTGCATTCAAACAACAAAACGTGAGAGGCAGACAGACAGGGGTTTGGGGGGTGAGGGAGAACTGCACCTTCCTATTGCGGTCATGATGTGGAGATGCCGGCGTTGGACTGGGGTAAACACTCTTACTGCCCTTTCTATTGCAGCAGGTTATACAGTGAAGAGTAGCTCTCTCTGGAAGTGAGGGTGCAGAATCAGTGCAGCAGGATACAGGGGGCAGAGCAGGCAAATAAAGCAAGTACTGTTCCACCTGAGGCCTAGCTGAACTCAGGAGCAGGTGGAGATGAAGTTCGCTGTTATACAAGGTTGTTGAAGTTTACGTTCTTAATTATTCATTGTTGGCTTCCAGTGTGAATTTATTGTACTGCGATCAGAGTGGAAGAATTGGACCATAGGAAGAACGCACTACAATTTGTTAACTGTTAACAGCACGGTGGAGGACTGGTTAGCACTGCGGCCTCACAGTGCTAGGAACCCGGGTTCGATTCCCAGCTTGGGTGACTGTGTGGAGTCTCCCCGTGTCTTCCTCCAGGTGCTCTGGTTTCCTCCCACAGTCTGAAAGATGTGCTGGTTAGGTGCATTGACCGTGCTAAATTCTCCCTCAGTGTACCTGAACAGGTGCCGGAGTGTGGTGACTAGGGGATTCTCACAGTAACTTCATTGCAGTGTTAATGTAAGCCTACTTGTGGCACTAACCAATAAACTTAAACTTTCCCAAAATACACAGCCATATATTTCTCCAGGAACTGTGTAATTTTACCACGTTAATGTGTTGGTGCTGTAGCCCTTTCAACGTGAAAAACAACAAGTACGAATCAATCACAAGGAACTGGAATACTGCACATTTGCACAAGGCGGTTCCGTGGCCTGGGGAGTTGGAGGATGAGCCAGAATTTTCTATGAATCAGTGCGGAGGAGAAAACAGGACCGGAAGTTGTTGGCACTGTCCCATGTTCTCAGTGGAATCATGTGCCAAACCGGCCAATTAACAAGCAGCAGGCAGGGTGGCCGATTATTCGCCTATTGGAATTTTCTGCTGCTGGTTTTTTTCGATGGGTTTGGAGACAGCAGTGGAAAATCTCGCAAGAGGCCCAAATGGCATTTCATACCGACATAAAAGCAAGACATGTTTGTCCCCGGCCACATCCAATGATATAATGGGATTCCCGATGTTCAATGTCAGGAATACTATTTCCATCCATTAACATCTCATTATCGGGCCCCTATGCCGGAATCATCACCCTCTGTAAGAAAGTCCATTTACATTAGCGTGAGGGCAGATCAGCATGAATCACAACTCGTCTCACAAGGCTTACATCTGGTGAAAAGATCTCCCACAGGAGCTCAGGTAAGTGCATCACTCGGGGTAGAGGGTCAATGCCCAGGCACTGCCCCCACATTACCCAAGCATTGCCAATGGGCAGTGCCATGGGAGGGATGTGTGGGGTGGCTGGGTGCATGTGGCTGGGTGGGAGTGATTTCCTTGTTAAATTCTGTGCACTGGAGCAGCCTTTGAGGCACTACTGCTGGGAACCCGGGTTCAATTCCAGTCTCGGGTCACTGTCTGTGTGGAGTTTGCACTTCTTCCTGTGTCTGCGTGGATTTCCTCCGGGTGCTCTGGTTTCCTCTCACACTCCAAAGATGTGTGGGTGAGCTACATTAGCCATGCTAAATTGACCCTTAGTGTTATGGGTGCTAGCAGGGTAAATACATAGCGGTAAGGGGATAGGGACTGGATACGATTACTGTCGGTGCACTGTAGTGATTCTATGATTCTATGACGTCATGGGACCCACCCCTTGCCATTTTCTTTACTAAGTCCAGGGCGACGTGGCAGAAAAAACTGTCATTGATACAGCGGCTTCAATGCTACTCTTCCCACTTGCAATCGGCTTTTGTGGGAAAATTCTAGGACTGAGTCAGCAGCCCTGTCATCAGCTAATAGCATCTTTAAAGAGCTGCCAGCATCAGAACAGTGCTTCAGGCCTTCTTGTCCACCCTGCTTCTGCCTGAGCTGCTCCAGAGCTGCTCAGACCAGCTCCTCTACACTTCCAGACACGGTGGCACAGTGGTTAGCACTGCTGCCTCACAACGCCACGGACCTGGGTTTGATTCCCGCTTGGGTCTGTGTGGAGTTTGCACACTCTACCCATGTCTGCATGGGTTTCCTTCGGGTGCTCCGGTTTCCTCCCATAGTCCGTAGGACGTGCTGGTTAGGTGTATTGAACATGTTAGGCTCTCCCTCAGTGTATCCGAACAGGCACCAGAGTGTGGCGACTAGGGGATTTTCACAGTAACTTCATTGCAGTGTTAATGTAAGCCTACTTGCGACACTAGTAAATCAACTTTAAACTTAAACTTTAATGCAGACCTGCCAGTGGGAGAAAGCCAAGAGGATGGTGAGGCTGGGTCAGTGAAGGCCTGAGGAACGAGGTGCTGTCAACATGGCAGAAGGAAGATTCCATCACTATTCAGTGACGGCTCAGTGACAAGATCCACAATCCTCCTGTGTCAGAAACTGAAGGAAGAGACCTTTCCACCTAAACAAGCAAGCCTGGATGGAGATCGAGGAGGTGGTCAGCAGCTTTGGGGTGGTCTGGAGAACCTATCTGAAGTGCCGCAAGCACTCCACAAGGATACCACACCACGGTTCTCTTGGGGGGGGGGGGTCAGCAGCTGGATAATGATGAGGGTGTAGCTGCTGAGGAGGGAAGGTCCACCATGTTGGTGCCACTAGGCTGAGGCTGCACCCTCTCCTGTGAATGGAGCAGATGCAGCTCTGCCAAGAGCCAATTCTCCTAAGGACACTCATGTGCAGGTCAATAGCCACAAAATCACCAGCTAGGGTGCCAGCCAGCTCGACATTGTGTCTGTTCCTGCTGGGCAATGAACAAAATTGTTAATTTCAGCTAAACCTTTATTATCAATGTTTAATTTTTTTTTAGTGTTTTGTGTATTATTCTTTGAATCCCCTTCCATATACCTGAAATTAAAAGCACATCAGTTCTACATTTTTGTGGAATTAATGGTACAACCTTCAGATTTGGGCTAAAAATGTTCCCAACTGAGTTGCATAAGAAAAGCAGCAAACAAGCGTGAAAATGGAAAGAAAACTTGGAAAAGAAAATGCTGGCAAAAAGCATGGATTATAATTGGAAACATTTAGCCTTCCTCCCTCTTACTTTATTTATTAGTGTCACAAGTAGGCTTACATTAACACTGCAATGAAGTCACTGTGAAAATCCCATAGTCACCACACTCTGGCACCTGTTCGGGTACACTGAGGAAGAATTTAGCATGGCCAATGCACCCAACCAGCACGTCTTTTGGACTGTGAGAGGAAACCGAAGAACCTAGAGGAAACCACGTGAAGAACGTGCTGACTCCGCACAGACAGTGATCAAAGCCAGGAATCGAAACGGGTCCCTGGCGCTATGAGGAAGCAATGCTAACCACCGTGCCACTGTGCCACCTCTCCTCACTGGATGACCCACCTCCTGAATGGATAATGGCACTTGGGAACTGCAGGCCTGAAGGGCCAGTCTGCCAGAGGTCTCTCCCCCTCCCACCCCCTGGATTGATCTACATGTCAGGAACCTAATGGTACGATGGAGCCTGAAACCAAAATCCCTGGCCCGGTAACTCCCCCTCCTCAATGCAAATCACCCTGGCTGCACTGCCACAACTTGCTGCCTTTAAATACCCGCTGAAACTCTGCTCCTCTCTCCCCGTAGAATAAAATTCCAACTGGGCCCATAAAATGCCATTTAGTTGGATGTTTAATCAGTTTAACAAGCTCTCAGTTGCTGCTTTCTGAAAACGCTGTGTGGTGAACCATAGATGGTTACCACTATGGGTACTGAACCATAGATGGTTATCACTACGGGTACTTGTACATATGTTACTCTTGTTACTGTTGGGATTAGGGTTGGGGTGTTCCACCTGTTGGTATTGTTCTGTGGTACACTCCGTTTGGCTCCGCCTTCCTGTAGGAGTATAAAGTCACTGCCACTTCCTAGTGACCCTTTAGTCTGGGATTGTATTGTTAAGCAGTATGCTCTATTCTTGTTGCGAATAAAAGCCTTTATTCCCGGGTACGATCTAGCCTCCCGAGTGGATTAATCGCGCATCACGCTGCCATTCGCAATTGGTTTGCTGTTCATCGCTGGTTAAGTGTGGACCTAGCATGCTGGTGTCGGGGGTCCATGTAGATGCCACTCCATGTGATTTTTACTTCCCTCTCCATGTCTCAAAGGCCAACGCTACAGAACCGGAAAATCCCAGTTATACAGTCTTCTTTGCAACAATTGTCCCTTTTCTCAGAAGGCTGGCTGCATGCAAACCTGTCTGTGACTCTTGTATCTTTGTGAAGAGAAGGTCATGTGAGTTTCTGAGTGTGAGAACAATAAGAAGCTGGGGTAGGGGTGGGAGAAGAGCTCAGAGGGTAACCCTAAGTCTTCACTTGTATCCTTTGCTTCTTCATTCTTTCTCTCCTGAGGCGTTCCCTTACACATTCTGGAAGCCTGTTAACACCGGCTTTACTGTGAAAACCTTTTGACCATCACAGGAGTGTTCCTTAGGAACTAAAAACCACCCTCAAAACCCAAAAGCGACAGTGCTGCTAATCCAAAGAATTGGGTTAGGGATAAAACCCAATCACAGAAAGGTTGAAGCAGCCATGACCTTCAGCTAGCCACGCATTTCCTGATTTATCAAGATGCTATGTCCCAGGCTCAGCACTATCAGCAGGTGACCAGCTCATCGAGCTTTCACAGCTGCTGCCCACTGCTGAACAGCCAAACTCTCACTTTCACATTTTATCCCAGCTATAACCTCAGCTCAACCATGGAGCTGGCTTGACTCGGGCTATCCAATCTCACTACCTGGAATTCAAGGGACGATAGCGTTACAACGACATATCCCCTTCGAGTTTCGGAATTTATGTCCATTGGTGCCGGGGACGATATTTCTGACTGCGTTTATGTGTTGGCGCCCTGGTGTGAAGAGTTTGCCATCAACTGCATATTAATCTTGTCAACATTTTCTGCCAGTAATTTACGCTCTCATCAGCTTTTAAGAGCAAACTCCGAATTGGCACCAGAGGCCCTTGCTGCACTAAACCTTTTGCACCCTGAATAGTCATCTGAAATTTCACACATTCAAATTATATTTAAACACGGCATGTCAACTTTTGAGATGGTAGAAGGCCTATGGTCATCTGAATTTTTAATTACAGCAAGCTGCTATTTAAAAGTTCACCCTGCTCCATGATCAATCTGCTGCGCTAAAATGTCAGCCAAGATTCAGCGATAAACAAAGATTCACGTCAGACATAGGCCTGGCATAATAAAGACATACTGGCATATCAAAAATCACTGAATAGATCGGGAACCATATCTGACTTCAGGTTACATTTCTCTGAAAAGTGTCAAATAAGCACCCACCACCCCCCCCCCCCCCCACCCCCCCCCCAACCCCGTTTCCTCGGTTAGAGGCACAGACTTAATTGGCAGTCACTTGTTGCTACAAAGTCAGACCTGTCGCATTCTTTTTATCACACACAAAAACAGAAAATGCTGGAAAAACTCAGCAGGTTTGACAGCATCTGTGGAGAGAGACTAGAGCCAATGTGTCAAGTCAGGATGTCCCTGACTCGAAGCATTGGCTCTATTCTCTCTCCCCAGGTGCTGTCAGACCTGCTGACTTTTTCCAGCATTTTGTTTCAGATTCCAGCAATCGCAATATTTTGCCTTTATATCTTTGCATTCTTTTTTGTTTCATTTTTCACTGGCTTTATCCCAGTTATTAATCATGTTTTTTCTTCCATTGTGCTAATCATTTCTTTATTCAATATTTCCATCAGTTGTTTCTTCATCGCCATCTCATTATTTTCCTCTATTTCTTTTTTCCCTGTTCATTACCTTAAATGTTTCCAATGTTTTTTTGCCAGCATTTGTTTTTTTCCGAACTTGACTTTCCATTTTCAGTCTCATTTGCTGCTTTTCTTGTGACTCAGTTGGTAACACTTTTAGTTCCAAGTCCCATTAATTCTACGAAATGCAGAACTAAGTTTAAAGTTTATTTATTAGTCACAAGTAGGCGTACATTAACACTGCAATGAAGTTACTGTGAAAATCCCCTAGTTGCTACACTCCGATGCCTGTTCGGATACACTGAGGGAGAATTTAGCACGACCAATGCACCTAACCAGCACATCATTCAGACTGTGGGAGGAAACCGGTGCATACGGAGGAAACCCACCCAGACACAGGGAGAACTTGCAGACTCCACACACACAGTGATCCAAGCCAGGAATCGGACCCTGGTTCTTGGCACTGTGAGGCAGCAGTGCTAACGACTGTGCCACCATGCCGCCCCTGCTTTTCATTTCAACTGTGCGGGAGGGGATTTAGAGAATAATACACAAAAAGCCAAAGCAAAAGAAAATTAAAAATTGACAATAATATTTTAGTGCAAATTAGCAATTCAAAAAGGGAACAAACCACAAATTTCAAACAGTAAGATTTTATTATGAGTCCAAATTCTCAAAATGTCCAAAATGCTCTGGAACAGAACATCGGTAACTTGGTGGGTTAGAGAACTGGCCTTTCTCTTCTGGCTTCCAGGTATGAATCCAATCCAAGTTGATGTGTTCCTCTCGCTGACACTACAATCTTTTCAATATTTAGGAGTCTATTATTTAGGTTCATTAAGCCACAGAGGCTTACAATGCTTAACGTGGCTGCAAAATGAAAACCTGCTCGGTACCTCTGATCTGTGCAATAGATTAAAGGGGGAAACATGAATTGGGATTTTCCAGCTGCACTGGCCCCAAGGCTGGCCAAGGTCAATGGACCTTTGCATAGTCTGTGTCCTGCCCACTACGATTCCCGTGGCGGCCAGATCAAGAAAACTCCCCCCAAAGTGTTGCATCCCTTCCCATTATTACTTGCCGTAGCTCACATTGTTGAAAACTCAAAATCCACACATATTAATTCTGGATCTGGTTATATTGTGATGTTAATGTTGAGAATAATATGGCCAAGGCCCATAGTGCTGAATACCACAATGTGAAGTGAGATTAATAGTTCCCAACTAGTACAAGTCCAGAGAACACAATCCATAATTCAGAGCAAGTTGGCAGCCGAAAGTTACTCTTAAAGCTCAGGATGAGATGGCTGACCTTCCCAACACTTCCATTGTCTTTGCTACATTTCTAAAAGCTAAGTACAGAAACATGATGTGTTTTTTTTCCCCCTGACATGTGCTTTCGACACTTCTCCTGCCCTGCTGTTTGGCTGCAAACAATGAGAAGCAGCTGCCTAAAGACTTGCTATGTTTCAACACCTGCAAAAGATGGCAAGTCTGATCAAGTTAACTGATCCTGTTAAATTTTAAAACAGTTTCAAAGTAATCTTTTTTTTCACATGCATCAAATGGAGCTTATGTAAGATGAATACTTAAGGATTAAGTAATGTTGTTGAAATCACGTTTTAAGGGCGACTTATTTGAATGAGTTTGCAAAAGAAAATGTCAAATATAAGTGTCCAGTAGTGTCAAATCCTAACAGTTGGTCCTGCCAATCCAGTGTGCAGGAATGTTATCCTCAGATTCTGGATCAGAAAGAGTCAATGTCGACATTGACATTATTCTCTAATTTAGTTATGAACTTATTCGATGTTACCAACACATCATAGCCATGTAAGCATGAATTTGAGGAGGAAGAGGAAACTGTCTTTGAAGCACTTGAGTTCAGTGCATTAAGGAAGGAAAATAAGGACAGGGGAAGTAGTTTGGCACAAACATCCAGTGAAAGTGGGGGCGGAGTGGATAGCACATTACATTCGGGCAACACTCTTTGATCTTCGGGACCTGGATTCAGATCCAGCCTAAACAGATTATTCATCCTTGATAGCTCTTAAGAGTCACTGACAGGTGGAGCTGAGGTTATTCTTGTTCACCACGATGTATTTTCAGGTTTGCAATGTGAAATCACTTCAATTTAACAATTAAGCGCAATATAATCAGTGTAGGAAAATAAAAATTGGCACCATCTCGGTAGAAAGCCCTTTAGATGTTCGGAAAAGGAAAATGTTTCTTCGCAGTATGTGGACAAAAAAGAAATACTAGGAAAATGTTTTCAATGAATAATAATTCCCCAGAGAAAAAGCAGGGAAACTACTTTTTTCTAACCATGCAGAAATTGACTGATTAATGGCATGGCAAATTAGCACACCAGCCTTTCACTTGGAGTATCTGAGTTTGAATCCTGTCCAGGATGATGGCGCAAAAGCGTCTTTGATTGTTGATTGGAAGGATCCAATGTGAAATGTGTTTGACCAGTTTCAGCCTAGTTCTTAATTAACATGAATCCATTGTAGAAAGCCTCCCTAATTTGGCAATATAGCACAAAAGAGACAGACACACACACGGATGTGTCAAAACTGGTACAGTAGAGTGATCTTCTCAGTGTTGGGTTAAAATATATTCTTGGGGCAGTTTAAGTGGGAATTTGCTCTGCGTGCAATTTCACCTACATGAACTGAAAAAATTGATCCCGACATAGTTGCTTTAAATGGAGCTGTGTTTAGTTTCTCATTATTAGCATTCTGCATTTAATCATCATGTAATCAAACAATTTTTTTGACAAGATACAAATTGAGGAGAGTCTTGCAGATGTATGATATGTGTCTGTATCCTAACAGCAGCGCAAAGAACCGAGGCAGTAGATGTTCCAAGTACACCTGGTAATATACGTATCCACCTGTTTAGTTAACTTTCTGGTAGATCCCATTTTAACAGGTCGGGGAAAGGCGGTGAGGCTGGGCTACTTAAGCTCAGTGCACAAGATAAGCAGACCCGACTGCCACTGCAGGAACAGCCTCAACAGACAGTGTGTGTTCCATGACTTTATAATAGAGATGTAAATGCTCGTGAAGGGCAAAGTATGTAGAACTATGAGGCTGTGAAGTTACCTAAATCCCCTTCCCTTTAAATTTTGAAAAGTGCAGCCTGTGCCTATGAGAACAAAAAAAAACTACTCTGGCAGTTTCAATAGATGTTTGTTGATCTAATCATGGGTTCTAACACCCCTTGTCCATTAATACTCCTTGCCTGTTTCCATAACATGTCATTATCATAGTGGGAGGCTGTAAGTTCACAGATTGATTAACAGCTCCAGTTGGCAATTAAAGGAGTTGTCTTTGATGTGGAGATATGAATACTTTCTTTTATGAAGGATTAAGTTGTGCAGAAATTTAAATATATTTAATGATCTATCATGAATAAGAGTTTTATTTTTACATAGTGAAGTCTGTCAGAGGTACTTAGAACTATATTTCATTTCATCTCAGTATGGCTCCTGAGGTCTGCCCATGTTGGATGCTGAGTGAGATGGCAAAAAGGGTTTAAAGATAAGGGTGGGACATTTTCCCATCAAGCCCACCACGGGAATCATAGCGGGCGCGGGGGGGGGGGGGGGGGGGCAGACCATGAAAAGGTCCATTGACCTCAGGTGGGATTTTCTGAGTTATTTTGGCTGGAAAGTCCCACCCATAGGGTGGTTAATGGAGGGGAGAGCATGAGTTGACACTAAGTTGGCTTAAGTGCTATAAAGGGCCATGGGGATGAGTGGAGGGCATGGATTGCCATGGATGGGGAGTGGGTGGTAGGTAAGGGGGTGTGAGAGGGCCTAATATTTAACATAGTAACTGGGACAATGTTCCAGAGAACCGAAGAGGGCCTTTTGACTAGACTGCCTAAACATTTGGCGGAGCCTGTTGCCACTCCCATTCTCTGTTTGGGGATGGTGGGCCCGAATCCATCCCCCGCGTGATCCTCAGAAAGTGCCATTGAGGGTACTTTTTCCCAAGGCAGTTGCACAAAACCAGAAAATTTCCCAACTCTGCGCACCCCCTTCTAAAATAAAATCCCAGTCCTAATCTCAAATTTCAGGTGATCTCATAGACCGCAAACTCTGGCAATGTATTATTTATTATTAGCTATACTCTAAAATTTGATCATTTCAAGACAGACCTTGAATTCATCAGAAATTTTTGCTGTTCGTAAGATTGAACTAGACAGAATATAACGCGGAATGCCAAAAAGCTCTCAACTGTTTTGTACTGTCATTCAAGGTAACCACAATGCCACTGATAGGCTGCCAGGCTGCAAGTAAATCATTGTCCATAGGTTACTGAAGTAACTAAAATTCCGTGGATTGGATACGGCAGTCCAGTCAACTCCTGTCGTTCACGGGGCTTCTATTCCCGTGAAATGTCACAAGGGTAGAACTACAAACGGTGAACTTGCGCATGTGCAGAGATGGTGCATGAGCAGCACATGCTTTCTATGTAAGTAGAAAAGATGAGAGTTTAACAGTGTAACAATCAAAATCATGGATGAGTGAAGTTTTGGGACCACGAACTGCGTTTTGTTATGTATACACATTCACGTCGTTAAACAAATTTGCGATTGAGGGGGTTGCAAATGATATAATGATACATTCTTGGTTACTTAAGCCTCACTTTAGCAGTTTGCCACTACTGCTCTCCATTGCCATCACAATTCTTCCATTATTCTCTGACATTTGTGTAAAATATCAAATGCTAGTTATCCACGGCAAGGTTAACCTGTTCATTCACAAAATGCCTCTCCATTCATACAAACCAGCTCAACACACACAACATGGCACTTCACAGAAGCTGCGTCCACACTTGTGCCGGAAGAGGATTTGCACTTCTTTGCTGAAAGATTATGTGAATTCTCCCAGTCCCAAGTGATAGCCAAAACAGATTTGTTAAAGAGTTGGAAAGATCTGTTTAGCACAGACTGGAGTTTATCACCAGCTAAACCTGCACGCCATTCTCTTTTAAACACCCAAGGCTTGTCAAATTGGACGCTATCTTTACGTCCATAATAAGTATGAGAAGATGACAGTTATGTGGCAGGAACACCTCCCATTTTTAGTGGCACTCTTTGCACTTGCAAAATGAAGGGCAATCAAATCATGTGCACTTATTTGAACAAATCAAATTCCATTTGGTCAGACTGTGGGAGTAGGAAACAAAGTTACACAGAAAAATAATCAACAAAAAAATGTTGGAAATACTTAAAAGGTCTGTTAACCTCTGAAGGGTGATAGCAACCCTTCATTAGACCTAGAAAAGGAAGTCAAGGCAGGTTTTAATTTTAAATAGGGGATCACTGCCCTAATTCTCCAAAAACACAAACCATTCATCCTAGCTTTGATTGATATTTTAAGCCACACAGGCCTCCAGTGCTTAATGTGGCTGCAAAATGAAAGACTGCACAGGGTGGCGCAGTGATTAGCACTGCTGCCTCACAGCTCCAGGGACCTGGGTTCGATTCCCGGATTGGATCACTGTCTGTGTGGAGTCTGCAGATTCTCCTCGTGTCTGCGTGGGTTTCCTCCGGGTTCTCCGGTTTCCTCCCACAGTCCGAAAGACATGCTGGTTAGGTGTATTGGCCATGCTAAATTCGCCCTCAGTGTACCCGAACAGGAGCCGGAGTGTGGCGTCTAGAGGATTTTCACAGTAACTTCATTGCAGTGTTAATGTAAGCCAACATTGACACTAATAAATTAACTTTACCTCTATTCTGCCCGATAGATTAAAGGAAGAAACATGGTATCTGGGAGAACCTTTTAAAATACATGGGAAGTTTAATTTTCAAAGCAGGTGCAATGCCCCACAACCATTTATAGCAAACAAAAACATCCAGATCAAATTCTTTCAGTGATAACCTGTATCCCCAAAACAAGTGAACTGAGACATGTAGTATTTGGGATGTAATAAACCTGCCTATTTCTGCACCAGTCAGAACCTCCAGTTACCATTTTTCTGTTGCAGCAATTGTGACCTACTTTGTATAAGAACAAATTGCCAAGTACACAATCATTGACGTAAGAGGAGTATCTGAGGACTCGAAGTCTGTTCTTGATGGAGTTTGGAAGGATGAGGGGGTATCTCATTGAAACTTACAGAATAATGAAAGGCCTGGAGAGAGTGGATGTGGGGAAGATGTTTCCATTAGTAGGAGTGGCTAGGACCCGAGGACATAGCCTCAGATTGAAGGGACGACCCTTTAGAACTGAGATGAGGAGGAATTTCTTCAGCCAGAGGGTGGTGAATCCATGGAATTCATGGAATTCATTGCCACAGAAGGCTGTGGAGGCCAGGTCACTGAGTGCAGAGATAGATAGGTTCTTGATTGGTAAAGGGATCAAGAGTTACAGGGAAAAGGGGGTTGAGAAACTTATCAGCCACGATTGATTGACGAAGCAGACTAGAAGGGCCAAATGGCCTAATTCTGCTCTTTTATCTTATGGCCAATAGCCCAAGAGGACTCACTAATGGTCCAATGGAGTTCCTGAGAAATACAAAGTTATTTTTGTAACTTTACAGAATATTTTCAGCATGAACAAGGGTACAAAACTATCACTCTACCAATGCAATTAATGCTTTGAGTAGTTTGCTTGTGGAATACCATCGGCTGCAATGGGTGATAATTCAACTGAACTATTCTAAGTGCACTTCCTTAACAATAGATTCCAGCATTTTCTCGATAACTGATGTTTGGCTAACTGGCCTGTAGTTCACTGTTTTCTCTTTCCCTCCTTTGTCGAAAAGCTAAGTAACATTTTCCAACTTCCAATCACATTAAACATTCCCAAATCCAACCAATTCTGGAAAATCACAGCCAGTGCATTCACTGTCTCTGCAGCGAACTCCATTAGGACTCTAGGGCGCAAATGACCAGGCCCCAGGGACTCCTAGGAAGGTAAATTAACATATACTTTTAGTTTTAAGTCATATCCTCAACACAAAATGATAGATAATGATAAATATTTATTTATGAAAATAAATAAAACAAACTGATTTCAACTTCGGTAGGACTTGGGCACCATGAGAAGCATTGCAGCAATATTCTCCTGGAGGAGTCCCAGGGATTTGTCACATTTTAGTCCCTTAAATTTCTCAATACTTCTTCTCTGTTGCTATTTATTTCCCTAATTTCCTCACTTGTTTTGCCCCTAGTTTACCGTCTATTTCTGGAATGAAATTTACGCCTGCTACTGTGAAGACAGATGTAAAATGTTTATTCAATGTCTGTCATTTCCTCATTCCCCATGAAAATTTCTCCTGTCTCTGACTCAACTTCTCTTGTCTCTGATTCTAATGGACCAATGTTAACTTTAGCTGCTCTCTTCCTTATTATATACTTATAAAAGATATTACAATCTTTTTCTTATATTACTGGCTAGTTTACTCTCATATCCAATGTTTGTTTTAATCAACCTTTTGGTTGCCCTTTGCTGGCTTCTTAAACTTCCAATCTTCAGACTCATTACTGATTTTTGCAAATAGGATGTAGTTTAAAAATACACTGGTATATAACTTGCCTCTTTATTATGTGGAAGACTCCAATCCATTCTCAATTCATACAACTCAATCTAAAAGGCACTAAACTCTCCTTAGAAAACCATTCTCTGCTACTGATGGTAAAAGTAGAAGACAATTCTGGGAGCCTTCCATGTCGTGAGATGACGATTTGCTCCTTTGAGGTCAACTCTGTGTTTAAACATTGCCTGGTATGGCTCAGGAGTTCCACTTTGGCTCGACAGTCTCTGCAAGCCACACATGCTGTGGATGATGGTGGTGACCTGAGAAGGTGCAGGATTCCATGGCCTATGTTGGCTCTGGATGTTCTTCATAGCCAGCTGAGCTTTCTGGTTCTCCTCGCCTCTTCAGATGCCCCTCCAGTCAGCCTCCAGAGGTATTGGACGTTGGCCAGACAGTTATGAAACTAGCCTTTCTCATTTACCTATCCAGTTCAAAATTCAATCGAGCAATCTTTTTCCTCTCCATAACCACAAACATTTACATACTGTTCAATCAGGCATTTAACCATTTCCTTGTTGAATAGTTCAATTGAAACTGAATCAGAGACAGGTGCAATTTTCATGGGGAATGAGAAAGTGACAGCAGAGGCATTGAATAAACATGTTGGCTGGAATTTTACCGACTCCAGGGCGGGCGAGGCTCACAGAACCGAATTCTCCGTTGGCCTCGGATGGGATTTTACGAGCCTCGCCCGAGTGACGTCGTAAAATACTCGCCATTGTATCTGTCTTCACAGTTGTAAATTTCATTCCAGAAATAGACGGCAAACTAGGGGCAAAACAAGTGCTGAAATTAGGGAAATTAATAGCATCAGAGAACAAGTTTTGAAAATTTTAAGGGACTAAAATTTGACAAATCCCTGGGGTCTGGTCATTTACACCCTAGGGTTCTAATGGAGTTCGCTGCAGAGACAGTGGATGCACTCACTGTGATTTTCCAGAATTTATTGGATTTGGGAATGTTCAAAGATGAGTGGGAAAGCAACTTGCGTGGAGGACACAGAGAATCTGCAGAGAGATTTGGATAGGCTAAGTGAGTGGGCAAGGATCTGGCAGATGGAGTATAACGCTGGTAAGTGTGAGGTTATCCACTTTGGAAGGAATAATGGTAAAATGGACTATTATTTAAAAATTACAACATGCTACTGTGCAGAGGGACCTGGGGGTCCTTGTGCATGAATCACAAAAACTCAGTTTGCAGGTGCAGCAGGTAATCAAGAAGGCAAATGGAATGTTGGCCTTTATCACGAGAGGGATGGAGTATAAAAGCAGGGAGGTCATGCTGCAACTGTACAGGGTACTGGTGAAGCCACACCTGGAGTACTGTGTACAATTTTGGTCCCCTTATTTAAGAAAGGATATATTAGCTTTGGAGGGGGTACAGAGAAGGTTCACCAGGTTGATTCCAGAGATGAAGGGGTTAGCTTATGAGGTGAGATTGAGTAGACTGGGCCTGTACTCATTGGAGTTTAGAAGGTTGAGGGGAGATCTTATAGAGACATATAAGATAATGAAGGGGCTAGACAGGGTAGAAGCAGCAAGGTTATTTCCACTTACAATGGAAACAAGAACTAGGGGGCATAGCCTCAAAATATGGGGGAGTCAATTTAGAACAGAGTTGAGGAGGAACTTCTTCTCCCAGAGGGTAGTGAATCTTTGGAATTGTCTGCCCAATGAAGCAGTAGAGGCTACCTCGTTAAATGTGTTTAAGTCACAGATAGATAGATTTTTAACCATTAAGGGAATTAAGGGTTATGGGGAGCGGGCGGGTAAGTGGAATTGAACCCACTGTCAGATCAGCCATGATCTTATTGAATGGCGGAGCAGGCTTGAGGGGCTAGATGGCTAACTCCTGCTCCTATTTCTTATGTTCTTATGTTCAATCTGATTGGAAGTTGGCAAATGTTACTTTGCTTTTCAACAAAGGAGGGAAGGAGAAAACAGTGAGCTACAGGCCAGTTAGCCATCAGTTATCGGGAAAATGCTGGGATCTATTGTTAAGGAAGTGCACTTAGAAAAGCATTGTATGATTAGAACAAGTCAACTTAGGTTTACTAAAAGGAAATCTTGTTTGATTGTTGAGGATGTAATCAGTAAGGTAGATAAAGGGGAGTCAGTCGGTTTAATATCTACTGGATCTCCAAGAAGCTTTTGATAAGAAGTTTTCCGGCTGTTCACGCAGGGAGGATCTTCTGGTCCCGCCAACGTAGTGCTCCCCCTGTGGGTTTCCTGATAGTGTGGGGTGCAGTCAATGGGAAATCCCATTGACAGCAGCAAGGCCAGAAGACCCCACCACCAGCGAACAGTGCACCACCTCCCGTCGTGAGAAACATTCCACAGGGAGGCCAAAAAATCCCCCACAAGGTGCCACACAAAAGGTTAATAGGCAGGATAAGTGCTCATGGAGTTGGAGGTAATACCTTACCATAGATAGAGGATTGATTTACAAATAGTATGCAGAGTGTGGCAGGTCGTGAGTGGAGCACCACATGGGTCAGTGTTGGGGGTTAGCTACTTCCAATCTAGGGTAATGCCTTAGATGAAGAGACAGAAAGTAATATATCTAAGATTGCTGATGATAAAAATCTAGGTGGAAAGGTAAGCTGTGGGGAGGACACGGAGGTTGCAAAGTGATATAAACAGATTGAGTGAGTGGGCAACAAAATGGCAGATGGAGTATAATGTGGATTGCGAGAAGTTATTCACTTTCACCAAAAGAGTAGAAGAGATGATCGTTTTTTAAAAGGTGAGAATCTTGTAACATTAATGTTCAAAGAGACTTGCATGTGCTTGTATAAGAAATGCAGGCAGTTAACATACAGATACAGCAAGCAATTAGGAAGGCAAATGGTACGTTGTCTTTATTGCAAGGGGATTGGAGTATGGGAATAAAGAAATCTTGCTAGGTTTGTACGGGTTTTGTTGAGATCACATCTAGAGTAGTTTGTGCAGTTTTGGTTCCACATTTAAGTAAAGATATATTTGCATTGGAGGCAGTACAGCAAATGTCCACCAAATTGGTCTCTGGGATGAGTGGGTTCCCCTATGATGAGAGACTGAGCTAATTGTGTCTATTTTCTCTGGAGCTTGGAAGAATGAGAGACTACTCATTGAAATGTAGTAGATTCTAAAGGGGCTTGATAGTGTGAATGTTGAGTGATTATTTCTGCTGGTAGGGGAACATAAAACATAGGGGCACAGGATAAAGGATCAATCATCTGGGGCTAAGATGAGGCAAAATTGCGTTATTCAAAGGATTATGAATCTTTGGAATTCTCTACCCAAGAGAATTGTGGATTCTCCATCATTGAATATATTTAAGACTGGGATAGACAGATGTTTGGTCTCTCGGGGAATCAAAGGATATGGGAAATGGGCAGGGAAGTGGAGTTGAAACCCATGGTCAACTATGATCATATGAAATGGTGGATCAGGCTTGAGGGGCCATATGATCTATTCCTGCTCCTATCTCTGTGTTCTTCTATTGTATTTCCCTGTGACACAATTACATTTTTCTCTCGTTTACTAAGGAAGTAAGCTGGCTTCCAATTTCTACGAGTAACACATTTTCCACATGCTAATAGAACGTTGCAGTTCACCATGTCTTTCACTGTCAAATCCAATGGAGTTTAATTTATAACTGATACAAATAATCCTTCATTGCTAATAAAATGTATGAGGCCGAGGTAAAATGTGGCATTTTACTGAGATATACAGGTTAAGAAGCTTCTAATTGACGTTTTGATTTAATCTGAGTTAGATATCCACATCTAATGTGGAACAATTGACTTAAGTATTCTCAAACTGGAAAGGGGAACATCAATCAGCCACAAGTCAGTGTGCTATGCTAGGCCATTCTCATAAGTGGACATCAGATCAGGAAGAACTAGGCTTAACCATGATGTCTCTCCCCCATGATTAGATAGTTCACTGAGTGAAAGACGGTCAGCATCATTGTGCCCATATTTTGTGCACAAAATCAAGATTGGGGGATTGACTGTGGTTTCTGAACTCCAGTTCCTGATTTTTCTGGAACTGCGTCAGTTGTCACATTGAAAGCCAGTCACTTCTAGATGTACAGGGCATTACAAACCTGATTGGAAACCCAAGCTCTCCAGCTTAATACAAATGAGACCCAAGGCCCAATGTTGATCAGACTTCATTCCAATAGCCTCAGGTGTTCATTCTAATTGCACTGCCCATTTGAATTTCTCTACTGTGTAGAACCAGGCATGAAGAATGGGCACTTGGATAAGATCCTAGAGGCTTCTGACACTCTCAGAACTGTGCCCAGGATTTGTCCCTGACCTCACTGGAGGTCAGGGACAATAGGCAAATCAGCAATAGGCAAACCAGCTCCTCATGCTTTATCTTTTACAGCTGGTTCTTTGAAATTATTGCTTCTTCTGTCCTATAAATCCTCGAACTCCCTCCCCTCCCTTTCTAAGGCATCTTACATACTGATAAATATATTGGGAAATAAACACTGCCAGGAACTCAAACCAATGGAGGAGAAAGATTTTAAGCTTCCCATGTGCTGGGGTGTGGGTTGTTAGTCGGAGGAGAGATATTCAGTAGAATGTGAAAAACTCAGGAGTAATTGTAGCAAGTCCGTCCGTGCCATTTGCATCACTATGTTATTTCCAGATTTCCCAACCAATTAAACTGAGCAAAGGTGGTAATGTCCCGAATGAGTCAGTTTCAACTCCAGTATTTAAAGGGATGTTGCAAACATGAAATGGATTCTAGAACTGGAGCAGAACACAGGGAAGTGAGAGGAGTACACATGCTCAAAGGCTATGAGGTCTCCCTGGATGTGATGTTGGGAACTATTAGGTCCTACAGGGGACACACTCTTACTTACTGACAGGACGGAGAAGCATGCCGGTGAAACCAAGAAGATGTTGCCCGTTGTCGTGGAGAAAGTCAGCAAGAGGTGTGGTATCACACACCTGGGTTCAATGCCAACAATGGTTAATGACATAAGCAGGGGAACATTCAATAATATTCTGATGTTTGCATCATGTCAGCCCCTTCACTCTGCCTTCTCAAGACTACTCCAACACATTACCCCGCATACCAATGCTCTTGAAGGTACACCGATCATCCTCTGTCTACACACATCCACAACTGTTCGCCCACCACTGACACTCACCCTCATCTTTATGCACTGTCCTATCTCTCCTTCATAGTCACCCAGAACAAATACTTTCCATTTGTCCATTAAACACATGCCGTTACTCTAAATGTTGGGTCTCTTTATTTGCTTCCTTGGAGGACAGCAGAACACAGAACACAAGGGAGAGGCAGAGAACCAGACAGCCCTCCAGCCATCTTGCAAGTGCTGGCTGCAGAGGAGGAGGCACTGGATGTTAGAGGAGTTTTAGCATGCTTAGCCATCAGAGATGAGGCCTCCCAGCTATCTTGTGATAGAATGAAATGTCTCACAGCCATATGGTATACAACACTCACTGATGTTGATTTAATGTCAGCTACAAGTTTCTTATCTTGACACTTACAATTCATGTCTTTGATCTCCCATGGGGCCTTCAAGTGTCCCACAAAACATAGTACAGAAGGATGATGATGACTTCTTCGAGGTCACTTGCTCTGAGAGGATGCAAAAGACTCATGCAGACCATGCATTAGATGTTCAATGGGACCAGTGAAGATGGATTTTACCTGGTGACTCACACATCATTAGAATAGATGGTGGAGAAAAGGACAGCAGTGAGGAGTTTGCATTGGAGGGCACTGAACACTCAAAATCCTGCTTAGCTGGATGCAGATGGGGAACCTTGGGGAGCTGTCAATGAAGGGGATACTTCCGAAGGAGCAGAAGGGAATGTGCAATGTGCGGGCAGATATTCCAGCTGCATTGTGCACACTGGCACAGAGATTGGAGGAGGCCATCTCAAGCATGACTGGCATAATGTCGCAGGACTTTCAGAGAGGCAACTACATAAAGCATCAAACGTGGCAATCAGATGAATCCATCCAGGCCCCCATCAAGGGCTTGGACACAATGAATGCTGCCTGAAGTAGGATTTGTAAAACACGAGGCTCTGGTTGTTTATTGCCCCAATGCTCCGCTGCAGAGTATTCTCCAGCTCATTGCTAGAAGGAAGTGCAACTGGGCCAGGAGAAGGATAGTGGTGAAAGGGGAAACAGTGGATGGAACATACTTGGATTTTCAAAAGATATTCACATTTATAGACCAGACATGTGTGGCACTGGGTTAGAATTTTCAATCACGGCAAGCAAGTCTTTGGCCTTTGTGATTTGCTTTGTGTGAACCATTGGTCATTAAGGTTTTATACAACAGAAATGATGCACTTATTGCTACTTTGAATCAAAGTTTACTTTCGGCATCAGGATTCAAGCGTGCATTCAAGGTCTTGTTTCAGGAGAGCTCTGGTGTCTGATCCATCAATTATAAACCAGTCACAAGATGATGGGTCCGGAGATGGTGGTTTCTTGTAATATTTAATGGAATCATTAGCTGCTTTCAGTTAACTCATTGGTCAGTTTATTTGGACAACCTGATGTAGGGCTTTTGAGCTTTTTGAATACACCTCAGATACTAGAACTGGCAGTAATAATTTGTAAGAGTTATTTGGTGAGTCGACAGAGGGTTTTCTGAAAAACCCCCTCTTGCTTTCAATGGGTTGGTGCTTGTATTGTCATTGAAGGGAACAAGAAGGGGGATCAAGTCGGGTTCCAGGGAGCTACAAATTGAGAAAGAAGAGAGAGAAAGGCGGTTGGCAGGAGACTTGGACTCAAACAATTGCACATGCTCACAAACTTTTTATGTGCAGATGCACTTTATGCCAAAGCCCGATTGCTTCATCTTCTTCTCCATGGACAATACGAAGAGAAAGATAGGCTTCAGAGCTTGTCAGGATTGCAGATCTCCTCCACTCGCACTATTTTGTTGATGGCTCAGACATAATCTGACATATTAGGAGCTGTTATGATACCTTCATCCTACTCCAGTCCTCAACCCCACCCTTTCTTTTACCCTGATCACTGGATCAGAGGCTGATGGGTTGGGCAAAAGACCACCCTCCCCAGATCTGACTGATGAATTGGCCATAGATGGGCAACTTGTTCCATGCCTCCACCTATGTTATGGTCACAGGCATTTAAGAGTGTGGAATTTGGACCCCATCAGAATCCAATAAAGAACTCGTATAGCTTCAGTTCTCTCAAGTTACCTGCATAGTGATTACTCAATAAAGCCACATATGCATGATTAAGCACTGGCCATCATTTGTGAGTCTGATGTCCAGCCATGTATCATGAAAGCCATTGCTTGCAGCTCACCTCGTTCTAACCTTTGAAAATGTGTTCAGTGAGCATAACATCTGGAACCAAAAAGAAGCTGAAGGCTTCCAATCAGCAGAGGGATAGAAAACCAAATAGTAAAGGAAATGTCTCGGCAGCTTACTCTGCCTGGAATCTGTTAGTTATCAGTTTGTCACAGGCCTGTCTGCCATGTTGTATCCCTGCTTTGGCCTCTGCAAGTGCTCAGCAACATCCTGGCCCCTGTCAGCACCATTCACTTCACCTCTTTTCATCATCTCGGTCTTCCAAGTCTCTTTCAGCCAAGATGTCCCTCCTTTGTAGTGTGAGGTGTGCAGGGCACAGCAGACAATGAAGATGCAGGACACACTGTGGTGATTAATGGAGAGTCCCGTCTGAGTGCTTCAAACATCAGAACCTTATCTTTAAGAGGCCCATTGTCTGCTCAATCACAGACCTGGTGGAGGCTTGTGCAGCAATGTAGCTCTCCTCAGCAACACTCTGCAGACACAGAACTGGCATCATCATCCAGGTCTTCTGGGGGTATCCCTTGTCCCCAAGGAGCCAGCCCTGCAATTGCCAAGGTCACTCAAAAATCTGTGGCACCTGGGAGTGGGTCAGAATGTAGGTTCCATGGGAATTGAGCACAAACATGCTGGATATGCCTTCTGTGATCACAGATCAGCTGCACATTCAAAGAATAGAAACATTTTCTATTGATGAATGTGACTGGCTGTTGTTATCAGGGAGTTCACAAGGCCACATGTGTGCAGTTAATATCTCTTTGTACTTATGGGACACCTGAGATTCATAGAATCATAGAAACTCTACAGTGATGAAGGAGGCCATTTGGCCCATCGAGTCTACACTGACTACAATTCACCCAGGCCCTATTCCCCTAACCCCACCTATTTACCCTGCTAGTCCCCCTGACATTATGAGGCAATTTACCTTGGCCAATCAACCTAACGCACACATCTTTGGACTGAGGGAAGAAACCGGAGCAGCCGGAGGAAATCCATGCAGGCACATGGAGAACATGTAAACTCCATACAGACAGTCACCCGAGGCTGGGATTGAACCTGGGTCTCTGGCACTGTGAGGCAGCAGTGAGCCACTGTGCCACTGTGCCGCCCAACTGTACTTTCAAGATCCAGCTGGAATTAAACAAATTGGTGTGCTCTGCCGAACGGGGCACCTTTCACTCACAGACGCACTCGTGTCACAGGTCTCCAGTGGAGTTCTGAAAGGAGCCACTAAAAAAGAGGTTTAAAACAGCAGTGACTTTTAATGCCATTGACATGAAAATGCCTCCAGGTCCTTAAGGCGACAGGTCATGATGGAGAAGCTGGCAGATTTGTGCAACCACGTTCTGGGACATTGGAAGGCACCATGGCACTGCCTGTCACTCATCTCTAGGTAGGCAGACTGCCTGTGCTATACCAGTGGTCAAGCCAATGCTCGCCACTGCAATGGGCCCTGGTTGACAGCATCTTGACCGTTTTGAAGCCATGCTGCCCCTTGCTGCTCAGACCATTGCTCCTCCTGGCCCTGTGCCAACCTGCTGCAGGCCTTCCTCCTCTCCATCTGGATAAGAGCCTGTAAAAAGGCAGCATTGATTGGAGCCTGCAGCATCTAGGCTTCAGTGGATCTGTGAAAGAATTGAAGAAATAAATCTAGCGAGCAGATTCTTCACAGGTTTGCCTCCAGCTCAGAGGTGCTCATCCCTGTGCCTGAGTAACAAAACAAGAGAGCACTCAATGAATGGCAGGACATTGGGAAACTCACAGGGAACTTGGGCTTGTCCATAGATCGCTGACGGCAACAGGACAGGTCAATCGGGTAGTTAGATTGACCTGAGATTGACCATAGATTATAAGAGCAGTGAGGTTATGTTGGGATTATACAGAACTTTGGTTAGGCCACAGCGAGAGTACTGTGTACAGTTCTGGTTGGCTCACTATAGGAAGGATGTGATTGCACTGGAGAGGTTGCAGAGGAGATTCACCAGGATGCTGCCTGGGATGGAGCATTTGAGCTCTGAAGAGAGGTTGGACAGGCTCGGGTTGTTTTCGGGAGCAGAGAAGGCTGAGGGGGGACCTGACTGAGGTGTATAAGATTCTGAGGGGCATGGATGGGAAGCAGCTGTTCCCCTTATTTGAAGGATCAATAACAAGGGGGCATAATTTTAAGGTGCGGGGCAGGAGGTTTAGGGAGGATTTGAGGAAAAATGTTCTCACCCGGAAGGTGAAAGGATCCTGGAACGCATTGCCTGGGAGGACAGTGGAGGCAGGAAACCTCACAACCTTTAAATGTACGTGGATGGGCATTTGAAATGTCATAACATTCAAGGCTTGAACCTCCATCCATCCTCCTTGTACCTATCATCATCCACATGCTTTCACTCCCCTCAGAGCCTGAACCCAATATCAGCTCCATGTCCACCCTGACAGTAACTTCTCCTGTTATCCAATCCATCTCTTTAGTCTGTTTCCATGACCCCCTTAATGAAACAATCACCTAGCTATCACCCTGGACAAACCAGACTACTGACTCCTACTCCCCCCTCACTGTGACTGTTCCCTCTGCTGTCCAACATCCTCAGTTCAACTCCAAATGTTGACAGCACCAACCCTGCCCTTTAAGACCACCTCTCTCCCACCATCCTTGCTCAGAAACCCCCCCACCATTCAACCACCTAACCAAGGGACCCCCCAGATCCAACAAGAAAGGAGCCTCCCTCCATCCCATGCTGCACTCTCACATTCTCTCACTGCCTCCCGCTCTGCCCCAGATAGTCTGTCTTCCCTCCCCCGGCAGCATCTTCCCTTTCCACCTTTATGCTGCTTCCATTGTCCAAATTTCACTCCACCCTATTCTCCTCCATCCTCTCCGCCAGCCTCCGGTGTCCAACCTTCACTCCACCTACCCCTCCTCCATCCTCCTCCTGCCTCTCGTGTCCAAACTTGACTCCACCCTATCCCTGGGGCGGCACGGTAGCACAGTGGTTAGCACTGCTGCTTCACAGCTCCAGGGACCTGGGTTCGATTCCCGGCTTGGGTCACTGTCTGTGTGGAGTTTGCACATTCTCCCCGTGTCTGCGTGGGTTTCCTCTGGGTGCTCCGGTTTCCTCCCACAGTCCAAAGATGTGCGGGTTAGGTTGATTGGCCATGCTAAAATTGCCCTTAGTGTCCTGAGATGCATAGGTTAGAGGGATTAGTGGGTAAATATGTAGGGGTATGGGGGTAGGG